>NC_058054.1:18884861-19167361 GCF_020085105.1 Siniperca chuatsi | reverse complement strand
TGCAGCATGTTTTTGTATTTGGTTGTGTGTATTTGCATCATGTTTGTGTATTTGGTTGTGCGTATTTGCAGCGCATTTGTGTATTTGGTTGTGTGTATTTGCAGCACGTTTTTGTATTTGGTTGTGTGTATTTGCAGAGTGTTTTCTAAATGCTGAAATGCCTGCCTGTTATCAAATTAATGAAGATGTTTTCTTAAGTTGCTTGTGTTTTTTCTATTTACATGTGTTTTCTTAAGCTGCAGTGCGTTTGCCCTTGTTGGCCACCGTACCAGTCACAGCATAAAGACAACATTTTAGATTTCCTCACCATAAAATCTAATTTCATGAGCATTTAGAGTTAAAGCGAGAATTCAAAAAAGAAAAGTCTCAATTTGGTGTTACTGATTAGGTATATTGACAACACCTTCGGTTTTCTATAGCGGAAACCTGCAGGCCATAACGACTTTGTCAGACACACTGTGTGCAGCTTCTCCATAAATGCCAAAAACATTTTTATGGGATCATGAACAGTGTTTTCCGGTGCACAGCATGCCAGGAGGACAATGGCTCATGTTGTTCTTCTGACGTTCCCATTCAGTGGCTCTTTGATGCCACGAGTCTCAGTCCAACATGATGACGTGGGTAAGCTGCCCTCTGTCTCATAGGACACACACACTCACACACACAGAAAGACTCTCAATTTAAAATGAAATACAAGTGCCTGACAGTAACAGGCAGAACTTTTTCCTGCCAGGCATTGTTGATGTGCAGGCCTCACCTTGACAGGAAGCAGTAATTCATAGAGGAACTGTTGATGGCCAAACCTGCAGCAACTTTTAGGACAAGATCCTAGATAAAAGGCGCCAACAAACGCAGGATATCAGAAATACGAGACATAAACAGTCACAGTGTTGATTTAATTGAGATTAAAGTGGGTTGTTTTTATCTTCACTTGTAAACACCGGATATGGAAGGGATTTTTAGGGGGATGTATTTACATTTTGGATCCATTCATGGGATGTTGCCAACCTGGCTGACACAGCGCTTTCAAATCAGTCAGAAAGGCTTGTTGCATAATTTAAATGCCTCACTAATGCTTTGTATCAGATACAAGGGATTTCTCAGAGTTCTCATGCAATAAAAATATTATTTTCATAGAGAGAGGGCAGTCCACTCGACTTTAATAATGTCCAGCAGAATTAACACTGAGCTGAAATTAAAATAATCTAAGTTTACTGTAAGTGTCTGTTTTATGGATTTGTAAAATACTGTCACTGTATGCATGAATTTACAAATCCTATATTTTGGAGTTAACTGTCTGACTTTAAGTGTAGCCCAAAATCTTCAGTGCACAGTTCGACGAGGAGTTGACAGTCAGATATCTAAACAGATGTGAGCTTTTTTAGGCCAGCGTAAAACACAAGAAAGAAATAAAGTTATTAAAGTTAATACACATATTTGCTTTCTTGCCGAGAGTTAGATGAGAAGATTGATACCACTCTCATGTCTGTACACTAAATATGAAGCTACTCCCAGCAGCCAGTTAGCTTAGCTTAGCATAAAGACTGGAAACCCTGGCTCTGTCCAAAGGTAACAAAATCCACCTACCAGCACCTCTAAAGCTCACTAATCAACACATTATATCTTGTTTGTTTACTCAGTTCAAAAACTGAAGGGAAAAATTCCTGGCAGCCTCAACTACAAGGATCCAGGCTAGCTATTTCCTGCTTCCAATCCTTACGCTATGCTTAGCTGACCAGCTGCTGGCTGTACCTTCATATTTATCAGACAGACATGAGAGTGGTATTAATTTACTAATCTAACTGTCAGCAAGAACGTGAATAAGCATAGTTGCCAAAATGTCGAACTATACTTTAAAAACTAATATAATATTGTTAGACTATTCAAAAAAATAAACTAAATAAAGAGAACAAATTCAGGGTTGTTTCACTGTGGAGAGCAAAGCTGTGCTGCATCTGCGCCAGTCTATCCAGTCATTAAATCAATAAACCTGTGCATTATGGAACTGTAATTGCCTGTCTTACATGTTGAGCTACTTCCAAAAACAAGAAGAAGCATGGTCAAAGGTTTATTGTGTGTGTGTGTGTTTGTGTGTGTGTGTGTGTGTGTGTGTGTGTGTGTGTGTGTGTGTGTCTGGAACAGATATATCCAGTATAGAAAGGATTTACGTGTATCCTGTGTAAAGGGTGGGAGCACTGTAATTCTGCAGAACGGCAACTGTGCTCTCCTGCACTTTGAGATTCTAACAATGCGTGCCTCAACAAGTGAGCGCTGAAAAAGTCAAATGCTCTGTTATTATGAAAATGGTATTAAAGGGTCTGTTCACTCAAATTACAAAAATACATATTTACCCACTTACTCCTAGTGGTGCTTAGCCATCCAGATAGATTTGGTTTAATGTGCTGAGGTTTTGTGATATCTGCCATCTCAATTAAATGAAAGATGAATGGAGTTTTGTTTGTGCTGCTCAAAGAACAGAAAAATTACATCTGAAAAACAGCAACATGTCGTTCCAGTGACAATGTCCGAGTTACTCTTGATAATCACATACCTCACTTTCAACAACTTTCATTAGGACTATTGATCCCGAGATGAGCCTTTACATAAACACACACACCTCAGCACTACATACCAAAAACCATACGAATAATATTCAATAAAAAAACTAATGAAAGGCATGTGATCATCCAAGACTACAAGTCTACTTCAACTTGAGCTTAAAATGATCTAATTTATGATTCATTCTGACTTCTGAGTAAGGAGTTCCACAAGTTGATCCCCCCCAACAGAGACAGACGTCTTCAAAGGATGTTTTATGAAAGAGCACCTTACAATTACTAATAGATTAATCCCAAGTTATTGAGCCAAACACCCTGAGAGGTTACAGCATGTCACTTCAAACCTTTATTAATATTAGAAAAGTTGATGATCAAATGATCATTTATGAAGCTTGATAATAGCAGAATCTGCTTGTGACCAAGAGTTTGAGATTAAGTTCCAGTGAAAAGTGTTTATCCAAACCACCCAAATACTGTTTCTGTTATCACAAGCTGGCCATGTGGGTGTAAAACAGCCTAATTTGGCAGCACCTCATGGGTGAACAAGTCAAAAAGCTGCATCACTCCCCACACACCACCCAGATACTGTAGGTGTGTAGCATCTGCTCCTGTAGCTGAGGCTACACAGCTTTAACAGAATGTACAATTTTCTGGAGGGGGCTCGGGTGTCACAGACTACACCCCATACTGGGTCGGGTAGTGAGGGAACAGAGCTCTGTTGTGTTAGCAGTGTTTAGGGTATGAAATGTTCTGTTAAGACACAAAGCAAACTGAAGAGTGTTTACAGGGATGGCTTCCTGTCAGCTAAAGGAGTCTGTTGAGATTGTCTTGCCCTGGTTTGTGTGCTCTTTGTTGAGCATGAACTAGATGTCACTGACGTTACTTTTACACCTTCATATGCTTGTGTCGTCATTCAGATAGAAAATGCCAATGTTTGACAAGAATTCCTCTACATGAATTGAAAATTAAAATGATCAAAATGTAACTAACCGCTCGTCTGAGGTGTCTTCACCAGTCCGTTATCTTTCAAACTGTGGGAGTGTGAGGAGGCCAAAAAGAAGGTATTGCAACGTGTTTATTGATTTCTTTGAAACTTTTAGACCTGACTCCAAAGTCACTTGAGTGAACCTCACACTCCACTCCATTATGCTCATGTTTTTTGAATTTGAATACAATATAAACTCACCCAACATCCAGTGAGGTTCCACTGAGATCAGCTTGTGTTGGCTTACAGAATACTACTGCTTTGAATGAGCAGTTTTAGAAATGTAATTTCAATTTTTAATTGACACAATTAAGCCTTGGTGGCATAATAGGCTTAAATACAAACTCTATTCTTAATTTATTTGAATTTTATTAAGAACTCCATAAACATACACATTATTTCTTATAAATTCAGTGTAATGGAATATATTGTTTAGATCTCGGACAATAGAACAAAACTGAAAAATCTCATGAGGTGTCCAAATGCTTGCATAACACTTTAATGCAACATAAGGTGGTGGCAAAGTACATGGCTGTTTTCAGCACTACCTCCACACACTCCATATTCAATATTACAAAACAGTTTGTAATTGGTGAAATACACAGCAATACTAAATATAAGAATTTGGGCTTTTTTGGGGGTATAAGTTGGAACATAAACTAACATTTTTTACTTAACTAAACAAGAAAAAAAATCTAAAAGCTGTTGATGTATCAAACGGCAAGATAATGTAATAAGTGTATAATGGCTTTAATGTATTTTAACTGATTATACTGTTTTATAATTTTAATCATGTATACATACTAAATGCATGAAGACAGGAAATTGTTATTTATATTCTCTGCTGTTACCTGGTTACTGCAAAACTCACGTTTACATGCAACTGGTCGGTAATCAGAATTTTGTTATTTGAAACGAGACTGGCGTATTTTAAGTAATGATAATAATGATAGTAATGATATAGCATTTGGACTGATGGCACAGTGAGAGGACAGTCTCAAAGCAATATTCAAGACACACACACACACACACACACGCACACACACACACACACACAGCATTAATTGTCATGAAACACTGCCACTTAGTGGGGAATCAATATAACTGCAGCTGGAGATCGCCTACTTGCTCAATCTATCAATAAATGTAGTGAATGAACTATAAGATTTCAAATGTAAATGATCCTTAAGTAAAGCAGTGAAAATATGGTAGTAAATGGTGGACAAGATAAACAGCTGTACAAGATACATCAAGTTAAAATGTTGCATTTGACTTATTCATGGCTTATACTGTTACTGGTGTGATTATTTGTATTCAATATTTGATGGACTGAGTCTCACATACATTCTCCACTCCTGAATTGTTAAACTAACAGTTATCCTCCAAGTATGAAAAATGTAAACTAACCTAGAATCTGGCTGAAACGGGCATTTATAGTGGCTGATTTAAACACAGCTTTACTAATACATGTTATTACTTTCTCATGTACTAGGTGCGACAGTATTTCAAGTTGCAGGCCAAAGTTAACCAATGTTCAGCAAATAAAAGTAAATTCTATTTCTCAAAGGAAAAGTTTGGCTTAACTTATTTATTTCTGTATATATATATATATATATATATATACACACACACATTTACATTTCTTTATGCCTTTCTGCTTCATTATGCAAATGAGGGTGCTGTCATTCAAAGTGTGTCATGGGGTCAACCTTTCACCTATTGGCTGATCGACATCAGAGTGCATAGATGTTTGATAGATAAGTCTCTTGCCAAGACAATTGGTAGCCTCTAATAAATCTGAAAATATGAGACTATTTCAAATACAGCACCAAATGAAAAAATGGACCCACAATTGCAAGGTACATCACCAAACAGTACCTCCATACAATAGAAGCTCGATATCACTGGCGTCAGCAGCCGGTTAGTTTAGGTTAGCACAAAGACTAGAAACGGGGGGAAACAGCTAGCCTGGCTCTGTCCAAAGGTAACAAAATCCGCCTACCAGCACCTCTAAAGCTCACTAATTATCACGTTACACCTTGTTTGTTTAATCTGTACAAAAACACAAGTGTAAAAACAACAATTGGCCGTTTTACTGGGGGAGGGGGGGTCATTTGCCAGACTGGGAGCAGTAACTTCCTGGAATATCTGATGGTTGCCTAGCAACTGCTCACTAAGTGTATTTCCTAAAATGTCTAACTATTCCTTTAACGAAACAAATATTTGGAAAACAATCCAATTGATATGTTTTTTGTTTACATCAGCACTTCTCACTCCACCCTCCTGCTATATTATTTTACGTGCTCTTACAAAACAACAAGCTTCCTAATGATAATGCCTGAATAACACATATAATCACACCATGAGGTTTCCCTCCAGAGATGTTTGGCTAATTGGTAACTTGCTCTGAAGGATCAGGTTACCCATATCACACCCGTGTGATATATTAAATGGCTGGCCTGAAGAAAGAGGTCTCTGTTACTGAGAGATATAGAGGAAGTGGTAAATACCTGAGGCGACCACCAGACTGAACAGAGACAAATAAACAATATGGTGCTAAATAACCGCATGTACAGAGTTTGTGTTAAATGGAGAAAGAGAGGAAATGCTTTCTTATGTTATCTAGTGGGCAACATCCCATCGGTCGAATTTAAATGATACTGTACCGCTTCGCTGGGGTTAAAAAAGACACCCATTTATCATGACAATGCATGCTGATATCAAAGCCAGAATTGTTCAAATTAATTTTCTCAACAGGCACTGTGATGTGCAATCCTCTCAGATCATTTATTCAGGCTCAGATTTAATTTAAAAATGAAAGACTAGCTGTGACCAGTGGCTCCTGTGGTGATGTGATAAGAGAGACTGCAGCATTCATATCAAAAGAAATTCTCCCTCATATTGTATTTATCTGCTTTTTTTTAAATCAATTTTTCCTGCTGAGCTAAGAGGCAGCTGGGGCATTAATGGATAAAATAAGGAGGATTCGGGTCGTAATGATGTGAAGCACAGTGGCTTTCTGCATGTTCCCATCAGGCACCTCTCATCAGAAGTGGCTGAAAAGGCCAAATGATGAATCCCTGAGAGTTAATCCCCTCCTCTCTCTCTGTGTGTCTTCAGCCCAGCAGATGTTTTCCCTTTGACCTGCACAAAAGGCCTCTGTTTTTGTTTCCAGGCTTGTCCATTCCTCAAAGGTCACAGGTCACTCTGGTCTCAGGGTGAAGCTGTCACTGCAAGTCTAAACATTTAACAGCCATCAGAGTGTGATGAAAACACCGTCCCTGCGAGAAGGCTGCACAGACGCCTCATGATTACTTTAAGTAAAGACCCACTTTCCATATGCTGATGCAGTTGAGAGCACACACTAACACCCTGAGATTGAATTACAGTGGTTGCTGGGGATGCCTCGGGGAGAGGGCTGGCCTAACTTTAGACACTTGGCCACGCAGGGGGCGGATGGTCGTATTTTTGTTATGGGACGGTCCTCTGTAACAGATCTTTAAGGTTAACTTAAATGGTTGAAATGTTAACTGAAAACAATAACAGAGTGAGTCGTGTTTGGGCCTGCCCAGAAATGCCAGAGGGTGGGGTTTAATGACCCACCATTTAATCTTAATTTTAAAGAAAGTCTGACAATTTAAAGCCAAAGGAAACTAAGGATTATTTTCAGGTTAAAAAAGGTGGACTGCACACAATTAAATAATCTTTTTTTATGCCGTAAAAAAGTTTTATTACACAAAACTGGGGTCTCTTCCAAGAAACACATTTACTATCTGTTAAGTAATCTGGAAAACCCAGAACCTCCTCTAATCTCAAACATTGACTGATGCAAAATTATATTTATAAAGTAAAACTAAATTCTAATTCAAACATTTGAGCGCACATAAACATATGCAAAATTTGTATGACGTGTGAAGTTAGAAATGTAAAATTAATGTATGGCTAGCTCGTTTTAGAGGAAACAAGACATCCATTATGGTATGGCTGTGTCATCTTAGGGGTCAGACAGCTGACTAAAAACAGCAAGGTTGTCCATTGAACTCAGAAAACCAGCTGCTTGACACAGGCTCAGGATTTGAAAGAAAAGACTCTTTATATATTCACCAACAGAACCAAAGTTCACATGCTATGATCCCAATCAGCCTCTGCTCAACCGAAATAAGTGTTTCAAATTACAGCCGTGACTTGTTAATTATATTACTCCTATCCCACAACAAACTTGGACTTTTCACCCCACTAAAGCAAGACACTGTCAGCTGACCAAAGACACAAAGTTTGGACAAGGATAAGCTGAGTGCTCTGGATGCATCACAAACTGTTGGCAACAAATTCTAAAGAACAATACCATCAAGGCAGCATCATGAAGGCGGAGGTACACAGTCAACAAATTCAAACCGTCTGGCAGAGACATGGGCAAACATGATGGTGCATACAAATGTGTGTATACCTGCTTAGAATTGTTATTTTTATTTACACTTACTGCGGGTGGTGCATGAAGACTGAACAGGTGTGTGTCAGCCTGGCAAACCAGAAATAGAAGTGACTTAAAATGGCTGCTAGTAAAAGAAGCCAGGAAGGCGGTGTGAGGATTAAGCTTGGTCATTAAACTCACAGAAACCTAGGGTTTAGTTGGACAAAAGTTTAGCCTTCAAAATGTCCATGGAGTTCAACAGCTCTATCCTGCCTTAATACATTTTTAGCTAGGTGTACCTAATAAACTGATGACTGAATGTACTTCTGTAAAGATAAAGTTTATATACAATATGTTATGTTTGTGTTAAAATTAGTTTTCAGGGTTGACAGGGGTTAACTTTTTTTTAGTTCCCTAAATTTATTCTTTAGTGCTCCCAAATTATTAAGTCTTGTTTTCAAATCGCTCAAGTTAAAATGATAGTTAAGTTACTGTAGCAGAAACTGAAGTTACATATTATTGTGGTTAGTTCAGTAAGTTAGAAGCAGTGTTAGCTGCTGCTAGCTATGTTTTGGACTAGAGATGCCCTCAAATTGTAGAATGAAATTCCCTCAGATTAATAGCATTAAGCTATCACGCTTTCATACCATTTAGATGATACGCTGGTTGTTGTTTTGTTTCAGCATTTCATGTTTATTACTTTTTTCTAGCCAGCCTTGGCTGCTAGCTGCACACGTCACTGGGTATAAACCTGCCAGGTCATCTGGTTGGGTCACTTGGGTTTAGTGTAGTTTTATTTTGATTTCAGATGTGAGATACATAGATTAGCACTTAATATTTTCACACAAAGCTGTTTGCTTTGACATCCATTAATTTGAGGGTTATTTACTTGAGGGAACACACTACTATGTGTGTAGGAGTTATTCAACTTTGCTCACAAATTCATTTGAGAATTTGATGGTATAAAAATCACAAGTGGCAGGGTCAGCCACCATGGCAATTTTTACTAGTGGCCAAGTGTGGTACTGCAATTAATATGAAAAAAATGTGGCCCAGAGAACATTTTTCTCATAGACTGCTGTTAGAAAAGACATCGTAAAGATACACTACGAATGGCACACAGTGTTTGCACACAACTATTACTTTCAGTTTTACGATTTGGCTGACGTGACCCTTTAATATGTTTGGTCTAAAGAGAGTTTTTGAACTGGAAGTTGCTATTAAGCTTCTGTGCTTCAGTGTCAGCTGTCTCTGTGTGCGTAATACTGTATATCTGTTGGGTTGGCAGCCTGGCAGACATCTTTTGCAGTCTTGCATTTTCTGGATTCCTCGATGGGAGCAACCACATTCCTGACTGTCAGTTCAAAGGTCACGTCACTCCTGCCCCCAGTGGTATCTCTCAAACAGACGCACACACTGAAGTGGAAATGACAGGCATATACAGCATGTCTTTGAATCTATAGTTTATTGTACTTTCCCCCCCTACATGTGAAATATTCAGTCTGTTCAAAAGCTATTTTAATGTAAGGTAATCTAAATTATTGATTAATTGTCAGTATTCTTGTAGTTTTGGAGTTAAAATTTTTGTAAAAGTATGTATGTATACGTAAGTATGTATAATTTTTTGACAATGTAAGAATCTGCTATTGAAAATTTAATATGTACTAGAAAGCTGAGGAGAGTCTTTTAAAGGTGATGGTTAAGACAGAAAGTTTAGGAATGTGCCACTGCCATGTTATGATGGCAACATGCTGCACTAAGGTATGGTATGGTAAGGCTAAACCTACATGTATGACGACATAGAAGAAGTCCAGCATTCAGGGGTTGTAATCCACAGGAGCACTGAAACAGAGTTAAAACAAGATTAGGCAAGCCTCCTGGATAGCAAATTAACTTGCCTAAACGAGACTGAAATAAATGTCAATGTGGATGTTACGTTCCACCAGTATGATGGCATTGCTTTTGACATAGTGACTAAAACTAAAACACACACACACAGACGTTTGTTTCACTATCCCCGTGGGGGACAGTCATTGACATAATGCTTTCCCTAGCCCCTTACCCTAACCTTAACCATCACAACTAAATGTCTAACCTTAACCCAAACCTTAACCCAACTGTAACCTGCACCCTAAAACCAAGTCTTAACCCTCAAAAAGCCGCAGGAACCTCGACTTTTCGATCAGTCCCCATGGGTTAGTGTGCATTCAGGTCAAAGTCCCCACCGGGATATAAGAACATGAAAAACACACACAGTCCTTTACAAGCACCCTTTATTTGACAAGCCTAATCTTTCACAACACAAGAAGTGACAATAAGCCGGCACAGCGGCCTAATTAAAGGGACTTTCATTCAAATTAACACACACTCTCTCTCTCTCTCTCACACACACACACACACACACAACCCTCTGATGACCCATTAGCCACACAACAGCCAGGACAATGCTTCTCTGTCACACACACACACACACACACACACACACACACACACATTCGGTTCTCCGGGGGGTAAAGCTGGGTTTAGATTTAGGAATGCCATATAAGTGTCTGTGAGGGGAAAAGAATGCCTTTAAAATATCAATAGATGCTCTCTAGATAAGACAACAAGTTGCATATAGTGAATCTTTCATTTCGCCATATCTGTGACTGCGACCCCCCAACCCCACATTTACAAGCAGATTCATCACTTATCTCTTATAAAGCTCTTATCCAGGGTCGCTGTGCGTCCTCCTCCTCCCCTTTATCTGCATTTGACCCTGGGCTTTTTTAGCACGGCGGTGGTGTGAAAGTCAGTTTGACCTCTTGGGGTAACCTCGAACACAAATCACTGTGTGCTCCGCAAAGCGTTGAGACAGAGGGCCTTCAGCAAATGAGCAATGACCACAAAATGGTAACCTTTATTTCCAGCACAATAAGCTGTTCTCAGGCGGGCTGCTCGCACGTACGCAAGATCAAAGTGTGTTCAAGTGGGGGAGAGATATATCCTCCCTTTGGAAAGTAAAGTTCACCTCGCTGCAGCTTCGCTTGGCTTTTTAAATCGTGCAGAAACCTTCAGAGGCAACATTTGATTGCTTTCTAGAAGACAAAGGGCAGGCAGGAGATCAGCTTGCTTGTATTTGTTGCAGGGCTTCAGGGTAATCTGGTATTGTCGGGTGGTTTTTGAGGCCTTGGGGTCATGCTCTCTGCATCTCTGAGGAGAGAGATCCTCTACATCCTTCCTGTGTGTGTGTGCGTGTTTGTGTGTGCATGCTGCCCTACACAGCCCACTCCTCTTTGCTCTTTGACTCCAATGGCCATATAAGGCGGCCAGCACCATGGTAACCACAGGGCTTGAATAGCAGCGTCAAATCCCTGGGAACACACACACACACACACACACATAGACTGCCCCCTCCCCCTCTGCACACACTCCTGCTCCCTCCCTCCATTGCTTTGCTTGAGCTCTCTCTCTCTCTCTCTCAAACACACACAAATAGGTTGGAGGAAAACAGACAGACAAGAGGAAAGAGGGGGAGAAAAGCAAACGCTGAGAAGTCCAGCCTGTCGCGGGCTGTGGCCATCTTCTTGAATCATAATTTGATTTGTGCACTCTGAGAGCCTGAGAGAGAAAGAGGGGGAAGAGGAGCACCCGTGCCTTCCACCCCCCACCTCCCGTTCGCCTGAGCCATAGGGAAAGGCTTCACACACACACACACACACACAGGCCTAGGCCGCAAGTCATTAGTTCGTGGTGGGCAAGCACTGACAAACGGCTGGAGAGAAGCCCGCATGAGTGCCTGGGGAGCAACCACAGGAACTATGGAGGGCTGAGTTGACGGGCACGCTCCTGCTTTTGTTGATTGCTTTTTGTTTTGTTTTTTGTTTTTTTTTTGGGAAGGAAGCAACACAGAGGATATTGTCACAACCGAGCACTCGTGCTTCAACAAGCACGGGGAAGAGCGTCCACTTCCTTGTGTCGAGGATCTACTTGCGTTTTGTATTTCGGGAGGCGAGCGCAGGCGGTCCGAGTCGCCTCGTCTGCCGCAGCCGGCGGTGCCTCGAACAAGCCCCACGACCCCGCCAAAGCGATGTTGTTGTTGTTGTTGTCGTCGCTGCCGCTGTGGGGACATCAACTTTTTTTTGCCTGATCTGCAACGTCTTCGGTGTGTGGCACAATGCCGCTGCTGCCGCTGAGAGGATTACAGCAGAAGAGGGGAGCTGTGTCTGCAGCCTTGCTGGATGGAAGGAAGAGCTAGAGCGAGAAAAGGATTTATTTTCCAGTGAGGGAAGCCACAGACACAGCACATTAATGTCCGCTCCGAGGTAAGCCTTGACATCATTTCTAGAAGGATTTAGAGGGGGGGTGTTTAGGTAGACAGCTGCCTTTCTATGAGGAATAATCAGTACGAGCAAAGACTAATTCAGTGTAAGGGGTGCTTTAAGAGGGGTGGTCAAAGCCTCTCCAGGCATGTGCTAAGGCGAGCTACACTGAGGTCCTTTTTCAGCCATTACTGTTGCTACAGAGACAGAGCTGTGTGTGTGTGAGAGAGAGTGAACAGTATGTGGAGCTGTGTGTGTGTGTGTGTGTGTGTGTGCGCGCGCGCGGTAGACGGGATTTTAACCTTTCATGTCATTTGCTCGCAAATCGTTCTGCCTTTGCTCTCTTTTAGGGGAACTGTACGTTTGACTCATTGTTTCCTGTGAAAGCTTCCTCGGCTGACGCGTGACACCGCTCGACCGGGCTTCTCGTGCACCATCTCAGGAATTAGTCCGGGGGAGAGGAGGAGGAAGAAGAAAAAAAAAGGACTAAACAACATACAGTGGCTACCAGTTGGATAAGGGAAGAAGAAAAGCGGGTCGGGGGGGAGGAGGTGGCACTGAAATCCACAAGCATGCAAAACTAAAAGTTGCCACACTGAGACTGTTTCCAGGTCATAGTGGAGTGGGAGGAGACAGAACTGCTCTTGTTTTTTCTGCCAAAACACCCTCCTCCTCCTCAATGCTATAGTTTTTTTCACGTTGACATCTGTTCGTTTAGCCCGAGGACTGTCCCCCCCCCCATCAGTTCTGCCATTATATGCTCTGAAATAATCAAAAGACTTAATTGACAAATGAGAGCAGAGGCAAGCAGAAAATACTGATCCTCTCCAGGTGAGGGGAAACACTAAATCTGGGATTTTGGTGTTTATGTTACCTTGACAGCAACCAGAGATCTTGGCTGCCTGTCCCATTTTCTTCTGCGGTGGTTCGGTAACCAAGCGATGGCCATGGTGAGTGGGGGCTGGGGAGATCCCAATGGGGGCACAAACGGTTTGGGGGACAAGAGCTACCTGAGGGGGGAGGAGGAGGACGGCTCTCCCCAGGCGGTGGGCAGCGACATGGAGGCCGGAGACGATGACAAGGCCTGCGTGGTGGACTGCGTGGTGTGCGGGGACAAGTCCAGCGGGAAACATTACGGCGTCTTCACCTGCGAGGGCTGCAAGAGCTTCTTCAAGAGGAGCGTCAGACGCAACCTCAGCTACACTTGCAGGTGAGAGGGGCATTATGGGTATTTTTTGTTTATTCAGAGTCTGATTTAAAAAAAAAAAAAAAAAAATCCCTGCTGAAAGCTGAAGTTATGTAGATACACGACCTGAGTCACAAACATATGGCTGGTTTTTTGTTTTGTTTTGTATTCATTTCCATTTCAGTTGTTCTATTTCATGAAAATGATTTTTCAAACAAAATGGTGATACAATCCTGAATGAACGATGCATAATTTAACTTTGTGCAGAGCTGTTACATTCACACAAAGCCATGTGTTTTTGCTTTCATCTGTGTGAAAAATGCCAGACACGGAACCAAAACCATATCTGAGGTGTCTCTATAATAAAACTGAAACGAGAAATCTCAACAGTTGAGACAAAACGATTAATTGAAAAATAAAGTGGCAGCTTAATCGATGATGTTTCCAGCCCTACTTAGCTGTGATGTTTGTGAAACATGTCATACAAACAAGCACAAATAAAGGCCTCTCTATAAATTAGAAGTATATCCACATCCAAATTGTTAAACTTGTGTTGTCATTAATTACAGAGCGATAAACTGTAAATTAAAGTGTGTCATTTTGTACCTAGCTATTTACTGCACCACATACAATTTTAGTTCCATAATTACAATCTTGAGTTTAGGGGTGCAACTAACGATTATTTTCATTATCTATCAATCTTCCCATTTTTTACAGTTAATTGATTAATCGATTAGTCTGTGAAATGTCAATAGTGAAAAAACTGCGCTTTACAGTTTCTCAGAGCCCGAGCTGATGTCTTCGCATTGCTTGTTTTGTCTGACCAAAGTCCAAAACCATCTTCAGTTTACAATTATACATGACAAAGAATGTCTGGCATTTTTCAAAATGACTGAAACAATTAATGGTTCATCAAAAAGTCGACTTCTTTATTAAATGACTACACATAAGAACAGAGATATGTTATTGAAGTAACACTGAATGATATGATCTGCTTTATAAGTATGATAACGTTTCCTGTAGCCTAATGGAAAATCTTGTTGCATGATGCAATATTAATGTTGAGGAGCACTGTAAAAAGGAAGTGTTAGTATCACGCTGTAGATACTTATATAATCTGTGAATACAGCTTTTTATATACATTAAAGTGCTTTTTAATAGAAGACGATGACTTTGCATCGCTGAGCAGCTTTCCTTTTTCACATTTTAATTTGCCGTAAAGTAGGATTGGTTACACACGTGTCATTAGGTTTAGATAGTTTTGATAATCTTGAGAAATTGGTGCCATTGTAACTGTTTCATGAATAATCAGTCACCTACTGAATAGTCCCATAATCATTTGTTCATGTTCTCAGGTCAAACAGAGAGTGTCAGATTGACCAGCACCACAGGAACCAGTGCCAGTACTGTCGACTGAAGAAGTGCTTCCGTGTTGGCATGCGCAAAGAAGGTATCTGTCTACCCTGATCCATAAATCCACTTTGATCCCTTTCAAAGGATGGGACGCACTGTGACTGTACATGTGCAATACTGCAACTGAATTGATATAAAAAAATTAAAATAATTGATATTTCCTTCAGTGAAGAGCCTTTTCATTACTTCAATCATCTGCCCTAAGAAAAGAAGAAAATCAATCATAGCCAAATTTGCCTTTGTTGTTATCTTGCCTCTTCTGCTCCATGAGCTCCGCAGTGCAGAGAAAATGCTACACATGGCTGTCTAGGCCCTATCATGGCTGAGCTAGCCATGCATGTCAGCTCAATGCCATGTACTAAGTGGCTTAATCTAGCGCCTGTGTAAGAGTGACTGAGGGATACAGTGCTAAGACACCTGCGTCCCAGAGTCTTAAGCCTCTGGTTGAAGCTACAAAAACCCCTCTGCGTTGTTGGCTCGATCAGAATCCAATATGGGGATTTCACCTTAAGTGGTAGAGCCTAAGTGAGGCATCATTCAATGTCATGCCGATAAATACGCAGAATCAAATAATGAATACAGTGCATATAGATACTCGCAAATTTGTAAGGCTTTTCAACATTGCAACCACAGAAAAAAACATTTCACCTTTTAATGTTTGAAGTAGTTTGAAGGTTTGTGATTTTAAAAACAACCTGACGTGTCTCCGATTTGTTTTCCGTAAAGCATGCTAATGAGACACATTATGGCTCCCTATAGTGAAATTCCCTCTGCTTGACCACCTCCAAAGAGAGGTCAGGGTGAGCTACAGAGCAGCATTCGCAGGGCTGGAATGGATTCAGTGTCTTGCTCAAGGACACTTAAGCAGGGCAGATGTTTACCGCATGAATTCACTTCCCAAATAGTCCGCCCTGCTGTCTCGGTTTTGGCAGTAATACTGTCTGTGAAGGCTGTGGTACTTTCTCTACACTAAGTGATGTTCTTAGTCACTTAGGGTGTTTTTGAATGAATTGAAGATTGGACTATACAAAGGTTACTGCAATAGCATGTTGTAATTCTCCTCCAGAATTAATATTGCAGAGGCTTAACGTTTTAATGGAAAGTAAATTCATGACAGAGTCTTTGTTTTATTTCCATAGATAACCTTCATCTAGCCTGACGGGCACAAGAATATTTCTCCTCACTTTCACGGCCTTCTTGAGGAATCAGTCTGGGCTCGATTGTGCCTCCTTTAATCTTGAAGAATAGCTCCCTAATCGGGTCAAGCCTGTCTGCTGATAATCTGACATACACCGCTGGCTGAACTCAGTTTTAACTTTTCTTCCTCTCCAAATCCCCCCCGTCCTTCAACATTTGCTCCTCTCTTTATCTTCTCTTCTCCATTCCCTTGCTTTCATCTCCTCTCTCGCACCTCTCTTTTCTACCTTTTCCCCTCCCCCCTCCCTTTGTCCCCCAACCAAACTACAGCAGTTCAACGCGGTCGCATCCCACCTCAGCCGAGCCTCAGCCCCTCCATCACGCCCATAGGTGGCACAAGCGGCCTTGGTGGCGAGTTCTATAACAACAACAACAACAACGGAGGAAGTGGTGGCGGTCAGCCAGTGTCAGAGCTCATTTCTCAGCTGCTGCGAGCCGAACCGTACCCCAGCAGTCGGTATGGACACCAGTACAACCAACAGGCTGGTCCAGATAACGCCATGGGGATCGATAACATCTGTGAACTGGCTGCCAGGCTACTCTTCAGCACCGTGGAGTGGGCCAGAAACATCCCTTATTTCCCTGAGCTGCCTGTGTCAGACCAGGTTAGTAGATTCCATTTAATATAAAAGGTAAAAAGTATGGTTTGATGTGTTTGGATGCATATTTTGCAGTTATTCCCGTGTTATCAGAAGGTATTTTTGGTTGAAGGAAAGTGTCTCATCAAAACATAAATATACAGTGAACATTAAAAATGCATGATAACTCTGTAGGGAAATCTGATCACACACTAACAAATCCACAGGTGGCCCTGCTGAGGCTGAGCTGGAGCGAGCTGTTCATCCTCAATGCGGCCCAGTCGGCCCTGCCGCTCCACATGGCTCCCTTGTTGGCCGCGGCCGGTTTCCACTCCTCGCCCATGTCTGCGGAGCGTGTGGTGTCCTTCATGGACCAGGTGAGGGTGTTCCAGGACCAGGTGGACAAGCTGACCAGGCTGCAGGTGGACTCGGCTGAGTACAGCTGTCTCAAGGCCATCGCGCTGTTCTCACCAGGTGATTGTTGCTGCTCTTCAGCTTTATCTGCTGTTATTGTAACACAATGTACTGCAGAACCACCCCCAGGCAGCCACTTTTAAAGGGGCACTCCAGCGATTTTAAGTGCTGCGCTTCTGTGAAGTTGTTGGACTTGTGAGATAAAAAAAAACGGTCATAATGAGTCCAGCTCAGATATTCAGAATTTTTGTCTCTAGTGAGGATCATTCTCCAAAAACACTGGATCCTACATTTTCCTTAATGCTGCTTGATCTTTCATCAGATCCTCCCTGCCACCCATATCTTCCAAACTCCACAGCTCCAGTTTTTAACGCAAAAGCGTTCAAGCGTTCAACCCTGATGACATCGCTATGACATCATCAGGGTTTTGTTCTCAGATTTTAGAAAGCTCCTCCAGAGCCACAGAAAACATTAAACTGTTTTCACAGGCTGAATAGGACTAGCCATGACTAGTAAACTGATCTACATGTGCGAAATTGTTGGGGTGCCTCCAATAGATAACCATGAATAGGAATTGTACAACACAACAATATAGTCTGAAAGCACGTTATAGGCCCACAACAGTAAAACTGTTGAAAACATTTGAAAATACTGTAGATCTTAAAATTGAAAACTTCATATTTGTAAGCCTAAAGTGTCTGGAGAACTGTGGGTACGTTTGCCACCTTAATGTGGGAATTTACCTACTATGGCACCATCTCCTGGCTTATTAATGAAAATACAATAATGCACTATGTGCTGCATAATTTAGTGCTGTCACTGATCATAATGCAGCACTCTACATTTTATGACCTTTTTTTAAGTGGCTTCCTTACACAGATTGCTGAGTAGGAATGCCTTTTCCAAAAGCATTCAAATCTTTTTTTAAACTAAAAGCTCACATCCTGCAAATATTTGTTTTTTTAAGTTATGTTCAGGGTTTTAAATGATATGTTCTACTTATAGTGTAGACATGATAAGGCACTATATTTGTATATGTTCCCCCTCAGGGGCATTTTATCACATTATCTGCTGGGATTTCAACCTTCCTTTCAGCTCATCACGACTCTTTATGTAACCTGCCCACACTATTAAGTAACTGCCTCCTCTCTCTCTCTCTCTCTCTCTCTCTCTCTCTCTCTCTCTCTCTCTCTCTCTCTCTCTCTCTCTCTCTCTCTCTCAGACGCCTGTGGTCTAACAGACCCAGTCCACGTGGAGTCTCTGCAGGAGAAGGCTCAGGTGGCCCTGACAGAGTATGAGAGGATGCAGTACCCGAGTCAACCTCAGCGCTTTGGACGCCTGCTCCTGCGCCTCCCCGCCCTGCGCGCCGTTCCCGCCAGCCTCATCTCGCAGCTGTTTTTCATGCGCCTGGTAGGAAAGACACCTATCGAGACGCTGATCCGTGACATGCAGCTCTCCGGAAGCTCAATCAGCTGGCCGTATGTCCCAGGACAGTAGCCCCCTACTGACGAGGTCTCCGTCTGGAATTAGTGACGACAAGGACCCACAGGAAACCTCTTGACTCATCACTATCCATCTGTGTGGTTATGAAACTGCAGTGCCAGCAGGCCATCATATGTACTGTACTGTAACCGCTCTATTCCCCCTCATGAAACAAGCCCTCTGTCTCCACACGGGACTCCAGAGAAGAGAGGAGCCGGTGCCAGGCTGGATCTGTCTTGTTGCCAGCCCACTCGTTCTGGTGCCAGGTCTTAGGCCAGAAACAAGCTCTTCATGCTGGGTTCCGATATGGCCACTACAGCCAGTCATGTCACCACCCACATGCCATAGTGACTAAAGACGCTGCAGCTTCATGTAGAGGGCACCAGCACCCTGCTACAAATACATCTAGAGGACAAAACTGTCCCGCCACTCAAAGTCAGCAGAACAGTTTTTTCCACACTGGGCTCATTTTCCATGGCACACCATATGCAGTGACCTTTTTATCCACACAGCTGATAACATTACAATACAGTGTCATGATTATAATGGATCTAATTGAACAGTCTGAAGCATCAGGAAGTTGTGGTTGCGCGGTGAACTGAATATAAGACCCAGTAAAGGCCTCCGTTGTTGAAGAGAAAATTCTGAACTCGCCGCTCTCTTAGCTCAACACTGAGGAAGAAGCCAAGGAACTGATCAAATGGAACAGGTATCAAATAAAACCAAGGAAAAATCACCAAAGTCTATCATGTCATCCTCGAAGATGTTTTTTTAAAATAGAATAATTAGTACACAAAGCAGAGAGATAGAGACGAACAGACTCTTGTGACTGCCTGACCATCAAGTGAACAATGCATTTACATTCATTCACAGGGCTCACTGTTGCTGTAGTTGAAGAAGATTGGAAGAAGAAAAAAAAAAGCCAGTTAAATGAGAACGGACTAATACCTCACTAGACATCAGAATGCTTTAGTCTGATATTTCCTAAACACAAACCTCTGTAAATGTTGTTCACCAGAAACCGCCTTCTTTTTGAGAACTGCCTTGTTATTCAGTATGAATTTGGGACATCTATGAAATATGAAACAAGTCTTCTGAGCATCACAAACATTCGTCTTGTATCTTTTTAAAAAATGCTCCCCAAAGTGATTTTCACGTGCGTTTTGAATATGAGTTTTGACTGACTGAACATGCTGAGTTCAGCTATTAAGTATCGTTTGGATCAAGCTTTTTTTAATTTTTATTGAGAAATGGCAGGCAGACGTCAACTCGGGTTCTAGTACAACAAACAAATGAAGACAATAAGAATTAGCTCTACAAATATAGTTGGTGATGAGAGAGTTTAAACCAACACTACCAGTTAAATACCAGTTTACGTCGATCAGTGCTGTTTCTGGAGGTAATGATCCCTTGAAAAATGTATTGAAATGTGTATATATATTGAGGCCAACTTTGTCTTTTTGCATGTTCAAATGTTGTTTTGGATGTCTGCTGAGTTGAGACTTTCATTTTTTTACATTATGTAATTCAAGGTTCATTTAAACATTTTAAATATTGCTTTCACTATTAGCTCCTAAAATGTTTTCTTTTCTACACGTATTTACATGAAAATACCTCTGTCATCTGTTTGGATGTCAAAAAAGAAGCTTACCTTCATACCATTACAGCTGATATGATGTAGAGATGTTCATGTTCTCATCTCTAAGCATCTGAGCGAGTCTCTGCTGTTGTGAATGATGTGAGACATACTGTAATGGATGAAAATCTGGTGGGAAAACTGCACTTGGAGGATATTAAATACCAAAACATCACACTATCTGTGACGAGTTAAAGACCTGATTCGCTGGTCCACCCTGATTTACCTCACACAGGTATTTCAAGAGGCGAGTTTACAAATCGACGAAATCAACTCTAAATACAACATATTTCAGCATTTAGTGATGAAAAACAACTATAAGGATGTAACTCTGCTTCTTGATCTACCACCGGGCCTTTTGAAAGTTGTTTGGATATTCTTCTTTTAGGCAACAACTCACACAATCATGTCATTGAGAAAAAAAAAAGATAAATATAGTATTAATGTTTTCTTATCTTTGTGTTACCGAGTTTTTAAATTTTCATGTGTATGGCAACGTTATTAAAAGAATCAAAAGATGACGATGTGTCTTTTGTTATGTTTTGTTTTTTCAATCTACTTGAATAAGTGTTGTAATTACACCTGTATGAAGAATGCCAAATAAACACTGCAACATGTACCATAAATGTATGTGTATTAATGAAAGTGAATTCATATGCCAAAAAGTGAGGTGTTTGAACAGCCGATTTATTTAAATAACTGTCACCTCTTCTATTGCTCTATTTTCATTTATGACACTATTTCTGTATAAAATAGTTTTCATAATACGACACTCTAACAATTAAACATTATTAAATTAAAATTGCCACTGGTGTGGAAAGTAAAATCGAACACAATGTACAACACATTCAAATGTTAACGGTGCTACAGTAAGTAGTTTATATTACAACTAAACAGAGAAAAGTCTATCGGTAGCTCTGTACCGACAGTAATCTACTTTGACAGCTGCAAAGTAATACAGAAGTTGTAAACATTAGGGTCAAAAACAGTTGAGGTTCAGTGACTGTAAGACCAGAACTGTTAGAACTCAAACAGAAAAGCAGTAAAACTGAAGAGAAAATGGAGGATTAATCCGTTTTTCTTTAGCCAGGTCGCACCCTGTCAGTGTTCATCCTCGGCTGTTTGGACAGATTATTAAGACACATTAACAAAGAGCTTGGTCATAGATTTTCACCAGACGTTTGATGTGGAAAAGCTTTTGCCGAAGTTCTTTGCACTGCTTCTTCTTTGCTTGATAGTCTGGTGTCTAGAAGGAAATTTAAGCAAGCGGATATTAAACAATCAAAATTATCAGTAGTGGTAGCAATACTAGTAGTAGAATATTCAGACGTTTTGAGAAATTTGCTCAGACAGTTAGATGAGAATACCAATACCACTCTCACATCTGTACATTAAGTATGAAGCTACAGACAGGAGCCGCTCACTAATTAACATGTTATATCCTGTTTGTTTAATCCATAAAAAAACAAAGTGTAAAACCAACAATTTGTAGTTTTATTGGAGTTTATGTGCCAAACTATTTCTTGTTTCTTGTGTAAGATTGTACTTTCCATTTCAGTGGCAATTTAAATTTGGTGAGGTTGCTGGGTAACAGCTGAGACTCCAGGAAGTCACTGCACCCAGGCTCTGCCCAAAGGCTAGCTGTTCCCCCCTGCTTCCAGTCTTTATGCTAAGCTAAGCTAACCGGCTGCTGGCTGTAACTTCATATTGACCATACACACAAGAGTGGTATCGATCTTCTAATCTAACTCTCAGCAAGAAAGCGAATAAGCATATTTCCCAAAATGTTTACCTATTGCTTTAATTTCACATTATGATACCACAGATCTAATTTCACTCACCCTTTTCAGGTCTTTGAGTCGCTTATACTCATCTGCCACACCCTGAAAATGGAAATACAAATCCTCTCACTGAATTGTGTATAACGATAGAAGACAATTATGAAATTCTAGCACAAAAGTGAAATCTGGCTTGGTTCATCTTCACTTATTTGTGTTTCTATGGCAGTCCAATTGACCCATACTGTGGATGAACTAAGCTGTTAGATATAATTAAAAGGCACAGCTATGACTGATATTCTCCTGGCAGCCTGCCCTGAATTTTTCCACTCTGTGCTCATCCCTCCTGTTTTTCTCTACCTGGTACTTCATGGAGCCCTCTTCCAACGCGTCCAGTTCTCGGCTCAGCTTGTGCATCTGGTCACTGATGTCATCCATTTCGGCACAGAGGCTCTTATAGCGGGCCAGATCGGAGCCAAACTCCTTCTTGTACTGGTGGCGCTGCTTGTCTGAAGTTATCTCTGGGTACAGCCTGGAGTGGGATATTAATATGAAGACATGAAATGATTATTAAATTAAAACTATTATTAAAGCAGTGGCAAAAAGAGAAGGGAATGAACTTTTTTTCTTCTTATCAGTATTAAATTAAAATCATTTAAACAGTTGGCCAATTTGCCTTGAAGACAATTGTGATGCTGGCCAGCATTTTTGGTATTCCAGCAATTTCTTCTGAAATAATATGAATACTGTCTGTTTCAGGGCAGGGCACATTCTCTCCATTAATGCTGTGATTAATTTAATTTAAGTTAAGTCTGAAGGAAGTAACACTTCCTCTCACACTGGTCTTAAATACTTTCATTTGGGTGCAACCAAGGGGTTTTTAAAAAACTGACACTGATGCTGATTTTTCTTGCCTCAAGCTGCTGATAGTGAACATTTATGCTGATATTCAACATCTTTACATTTCAGTGTTTTCCTGCCTTAAAGTACAACAAATTCTATAAAAAATAATATTCTGTTATAGGGAGGAAAAACATCTAAACCAGCATACAGACAATACAGCTCTTCAGTGAAACTCACTGATATAAAAGCCTTTCAGTTGGAGTACAGTAAACTTAAGTCCAAGTGACATAGTGACCACAATTGTTAGCTTGCACCTCTTCACATCTTTTTAACATCATTCAGCTTAGGGAAAACTGATGTCACTTGCATTTCATGCCCACACATCTATCTTTAGCTTTTTTTCTCTACATTTATTTTTTAAATTTTAAAACAGCGTCTACCTTTTTAGTCTGTGTTTAAATGCTTTAATAATAATAATAACAATAACTTTATTTATATAGCACCTTTAAAAACAGGCATAGCAGAAACAGGATATCCAGAGGGCAATATAACAGCAGAAAGCCAAACAGAAATGCCAAACAAAGAAAGACAAAAAAATTAAGACAAGACGACTTAAAAACAATGAAAAACATGACAAAGGAAATAAAAACAAATGGAAACAATAAAAGCAATAAAGAGATGAATAAAAGGATGACATCACACAAAAGCAAGTCCATAAAGATGAGTTTTAAGAAGTGATTTAAAAGAAGGCACTGATTCTGCGAGCCTTATCTCCTTAGGCAGATCAGTCCACAGTCGAGGGGCCCTGATGGCAAAAGGAACAGCCAGAAGGGCCCCATCTGAGGATCAAGGCTGCGAGCTGGCTCATATGGGGTCAACATTTCCATTATGTAGCTTGGGCAAGACCCATACGTGCTTTAAAAGTGATCAGTAAAATCTTAAAATCAATTCTAAAACGAACAGGGAGCCAATGGAGAGAAGCCAGGATTGGGGTGATGTGATGTTGTCTGTTAAAACGACGAAACAGGACTGGAAAAGTTTTTTTGCTTTAATTAAATATGGAAAAACACGCTGAACTGCCCCTGTGATGTGCTACACAAATAAACTTACCTTGTCTTGCTTAAATACTTTCGCAGTTGTCAAACACGCAAGATTGCAGTATTAACTGGCAGCAGAGTAGTGGCCCACCTGTAAAGGTAATCTGTGTGATCCTGGTCCAGCTCATTGCCAGTATCTCCGGTGGTGTAACCAGTTTCATACTGGGACTCCATCATCTCCTGAGCAGCAGGCCTGGGCTCTGGGTCCTTCCTCTGTTCCCTCGCCACATGATAAGGAGGAGGTTTCCTGATGCTGTCAGTCTCATCTGAGGAGCTGCTGGAGCGAACCGTGACCCTGCTGTTCTGATACAGAGGCTCAGCACCCCGACGGTTACTGTTGTCAGCAGAGAAACTATGAAAAAACAAGACAAACGCATTACATGATTGTGTATTCATGCTTGAACATCTACAGTCGCATTCATTTATGTTAGATTTATTTGAGTTTAAGTTTTGAATTCAGGAAAAAATGTTTGCTGACTCTGGTGTCGCCTGTTTGTTGTCATAAGTGGTATATTGCCTCAGTGTACCCGGGTCTGGACCTCTAAATGTATCAAGTACTTTGAGTTTCAAGTATTTGGTGTTGCGCACTTTTCAGGCCACAAAAGCCTGAAAACATGATATGCGGGTATCGAATGGAAGTAAGCCACTGAGCAATAGATGTAATTTCAACATCTTCTCTATGCTTTAGCTCTGATATAGGCCTAGTCCAGGATTTTTTGGCCTACATATAGCCCGGTTTTAGACCATATTTTCATCAACATCATTTTAAAAATGCATACAAACCTGTAAATATGTAACATATGCACAGCACTCCCCCACGTTTACAGTATGACTGTTTATTTTTTGTCAAATAAACAGATTCTGTTTACTCATATGCCACAATGCAATGTTACATTTTATATACGTATAATAGGGTAGTTTCATTTCTTTGACATGGTCTATGTGTAGCCACGATTTACAGAACATCATAATGGGACAGGTTATGTACATTAATGTGAAATAAGAAATTGCGCTTAGTAGTGTAATGCGCATGCGCAAGTACTTTGCGCTTTCTGGCAGAAAAGGAAGTCTGGTGACGTAGTATACAAAGCGGGAAGATGGCATTATTTTTACCATTTGCTAGACCAGGAAAAGATACATCAAATGCTGAAAACTACAACCAGACCTATAGTTTTCTTTGACATTGAGAAAGCTTATGATTATGGTTATATAACTGGATCGTGAAAGTAGGATCAGAAATCTCAGAAAGTTTTGTCATTAAAAATGGGATACCACAAGGTAGCGTCATCAGTCTAATTCTGTTTAATATCGTGATTAATGACATCTTTGAAAATACAGGGACAGGTATATAGTCATCATTGTACGTATGTGTTGAAAAGTATACAGAAAGCAATAGTCAGTGTAGAGAGATGGTCTTATGATTGGGGATTCAAAATTTCAGTAGCAAATAGCAAAATCATACTATATGCTAGTCACTAAAATGGTTAGTAACACACAAAAGCCAAGTAGGCAGGAGAAGGCGAAAGCCTTTGTCAGTGTTGGACTTTAGAGTTCAAGAATGTGGCTAGAATTTCCTGGAGGCAGTACGTAACAGTGCAGACCCGGTACGAATCGAACTCTCAAAAGAATAAGTAGGAAAAAATAATTTGCAACAAATGTCCACACAGGCAATACATATGACTGCTAGTGCTGCAATGATAGCAGGTTGAGGTAATAACAAGACTAAAAGTCTACAGCCATGCAAACAGCTCTGTGAGGCTGTACTTAGGCACAGCTGTGCTTTGAGATAAAAGCTAATGTCAGCATGCTAACAAGCTCACAATGACAATGCTAACATATTGATGTTAAGCAGGTACAATGTTAACATGTGTACCACCATCTTAGTTTAGCATGTTAGCATGCTAACATTCACTAATTAGCACTAAACACAAAGTACAGCTGAAGCTGATGAGAATGTCTTTAGTTTTGCAGGTATTTGGCAATAAAACAGAGTGTTGGACCAATTAAAATTTTCAACTCCTATTGTGTGGAAGTCACAGGGCATAAAATATCTCGGGGTTAACATCAGATCTCCATATAGCATTTTTTGAACGGCCCCAAGCTTTTGAAAACTGTCAGAGAAGATTTAAGAGACGGACAAATGTACCGTTATGACTGTGGGGGAGGGCAGAAGTACTTAAAATGAATGTACTCCCCAGAGTAGCCCTCACTTTTTCTGCAATCCCACTAAAATGTCCTCGGAAATGGTTCAGCGAGATTAGCAAACTATTCTCAGTGTTCCTATGGAAAGATAAAAAGCCTAAAATCAGGATAAAAAAATTTGCTGTTCCTAGGAACAAAGGTGGGTAACAAACATGTTTCCCTATCTTCCTTCTGGTATCACCCTAATATATGATGAGCGCATCAAAAACCCTTTAATTCTGTTTTCGTGCAAAGTAGTTAAAGCATTAAATAAATGTCTTAAAATCAGTGGTTTATCCACTTGTCCCATATGGAAGAACCCATTATTTACAGCTGGGGGTAAACCTATTTCTAATGACAAATGGCAAAATAAAAATATTGTTGAGCTGGGTAAGTTACTAAAGGATGGAGATATAATACATTTTCATGAACTTGAGATAAATTTTGGTTTAAATAATTCAAACGTCTTCCAATATTTGCACCTGAAAGTATTGATATTCAATTATGAGATGCAGCCAGCGGCAGAGTAACCGTCTCCAAACTGTATAGATTATCATGCCATACATTGTTTGACTGTAGCGCATCCATAAAAGCAAAATGGGAGAACGATCTGGGTGTACCTCTCACAACAGATCAGTGGGAAGCTACACTCGTCCAAACTGTCATATATCACCCCACACAAACTGAAGAAAATGAGTTGTAGTGTTTCAGATGTGCTGGCATGGCTGTGAGGTGACTGGCACTTTAGTGCATCAACTGTGGCACTGCCCAGAGGTAAGAAGATTTTGGGTAAATGTGAAAGATTTTTTGTGCAAAACATTGGATACAAATTTCAGTGAGTCTACTGGGAAGTAAGATAGACAGAGTAACCTCAAAAGAATTACAACACTTGATCGGATTTGCCTTTCTCTCAGTGAAACGGACAATACTTAGAAATTAGAAGGTGAGGAAACCAAATTGTTCCCATACAGACAGCTGGCTTAAAGATTTTTGGACTTGGTATCTATGGAGCAAGAAGCATCTGTTCTTCAAGATCTGGGCAGTGGCCACATAGGCTCTTTGAGTTTAATCATGTCCGCTCTGAATAAAAGGCCATGATGGCAATTATATAGGCCAGCCCTGTCAGTGTTTATGGATATTGTTTTTGTTGTATTATAAATCTGGAAAACATATTTAAAAAAGGACTAAAAGTCTACAGCCATGCAAACAGCTCTGGGAGGCTGTACTTAGGCACAGCTGTGCTTTGAGCTAAAAGCTAACGTCAGCATGCTAACAAGCTCACAATGACAATGCTAACATACTGATGTTAAGCAGATATAACATGTTCACTATCTTAGTTTAGCATGTTAGTATTCTATCATTCACTAATTAGCACTAAACACAAAGTACAGCAGAAGCTGATGAGAATGTCTTTAGTTTTGCAGGTATTTGGCCATTTTGACGTTCTGGTGGCGCTAGATGAAACGTTTTTACAATTCATCCTGAGGGGGACGTAAATGTCTGAACCCAATTTCATAGCAATCCATCCAATAGTTGTTGAGACGTTTTACTCAAAACCACAAATGTCAACCTCATGGTGGCGCTAGAGAAAAAGTCAGGGGATCATCCGGTAGCTGTTGAGATATTTCAGTCTGGACCAAAGTGGTGGACCGTCCAACCAAACGACAGATTGACATTGCCATCCACAGACCCTCTAGCATGGCTGTAGCATGTACATTAAGTACAATCAACTCCAACCACAAACTTGCTTACAGGCTGTTTTATTCAATTAACTGCATATTCAAAAGTTATTTTGAAAGCAGTTGTGCTTATTGAGTTTAACAAAATGAATACTTATTACTTATTCTTTATATGGATCCCCATTAGCTTCCACAAAGTGGTCGCTAGTCTTCCTTGGGTCCACATAAAAACAATTACAATAAAAACAAAAATCACAGAATCAATAAAACAAGAAAGGGCAAAACAAGCCAAATAAAAAGATCAGAAAATAAGTTAAATGACTCTACGTATGAAACAATAGACAATAGTAGCCTACAATGGAACCAAAAACAAAATGGTCACAAATACAAAGCAACAAAAAGGAAATAAATCAATAAATTCCAAAACGGTTCCAAAACAACAATAACTAAAGTAGCATCTATGTGAGATTGATCAATTTTTGTTTTAGTGACTTTTTGAATTGATTAGCATGGAAAGAACATTGAAGAACTAATTTGGCTGCTCTTTTTGAAGTTGCTTTAGATGTTTCTCAGCAGCACTGGACCAAATGACTGGGCAGTCCTCCAGGCGTGACAGAAAAAGCGACCGAACAACGTCAAGAAGATGGAACGTATGCAGAACAGTTCCTTGAAATTGCAATGCTCTTACGATCACGGAAACAATGTGATCAATCGGATCAGACCAAGACAGTACAATCTAATCTATCTAATCTATCTATCTAATAATAAATTAACACCCAGTAATTTGCTTTTAGTCCAGTGTTCCACTTCTTCCAGTATAAAACAATTCGTCATCACTTGCTCTTACAACTTTGATGAAGGCCAAAATCAGAAAACAGATCACCATAATTGATATGATTTGCACAGAGAAGAATGCGTTTTTTATTATTTTATCAGTATTATTATTTGATTATTGACAAACATTTGGCAGCAATCATTGTCCTTACCGGACGTGCATTTTAAGGTTCAGGACTGAAACGTGTTTTTCTAGTGTGTCCTGTTTTTTGAGCACAGACTGTACTGTGGTGTTCTTGCGTCATGGACTCATCAGCTGCGGCCATCACTCACCTGTTGCTTTTATAATGTCCCTCACTGTGGATGCTGACTGTTCCGTTGCCGTAGGAGACAACACCATTCTCCACCCTTAGGTTAGGTGCTGCTCTGTCTGATAGAATGACAGTTGGTGCCTGCTGGGTGCTGCGCACCTCTCCAACATGGTTCACCTAAGACAATATCAGGAGACTGGAGTCATAATTCAGTTCAATTCAATTCAATTTTATTTATATAGTGCCAAATCATAACAGAAGTTATCTCAGGGCACTTTTTATATAGAATAGGACTAGACCGTACTCTTTAAAATAGAATCCCTTCATTTAATGTCGGGTGTTTCCCACCACTGTGCAGATAATTTGATTCTATTCATGTGGAAATGCACAGGACAGAAAATCAACAATAGCAGAAAAATGATATGACCTATATGTCTTTCAGTATTCTGAAACATAATGCCATATTTAGCATCATGATATATATGAGAAGGTCCTCAGGAGGAATCAAATGCATTTTTTATGCTGGAAAGAAAGAAGCAAAGTACAGAACTGGAGGGTTCTCTACACTGCACAGCACACTGTGCTCAAAAACACTCAGACGAGAGAGGCTGTGTCACTGCCAGACATGTTTGTATGTAGCCAGACAGATACAAGGACTACACACACATGCTTACTTAGGTCACTTTTGGGGACATTACATAGCCTTACATTCATTTCCCGGAGACTTACCCTAATCATAACCACTACATGCCGAACCCTAATCTTAACCTAACCCTAACCTTAACCCCTGAACCAAAAATCAGCTTTTTCCCAATTGGGGACAAAAGCTGTGTCCCCAATTCACTGATCTTTAGTCTGAAATGTATCCCTGAAGGTAGCCTAAGTCACACCCACACACCCACACAGTAGCCTTGGCCACAGTGTGACACACTGCAGTAAAATGAAAAGAAGCTCTAACATCCTTCAACCCCAGAGAGCAGAAGTCGCTTCCCTTCCAGGATGATCCGCATCTCACCTCAAATCCTTTATTTCAACAACTATCAGAACCAATTAATTGGAAGGAAACACACAAAACCAATTTTCTGTCTGTCTGACATGAAACGCATGTTACCAGTGGAGGAGTGTGTGCGTGTGTGTGTGCACGTCTGTATCATCACACTGAAAAAGGTTGAGACAGGAGTGAAATCAGTGGAACAAACATTTCTGCTGTTCCCTCTTCCTGAACTATCAAGTAAACATGTCGCAGAGCACCCGGGTTCTTTTCTTTTTCAGAAGAAAAAAACACCTACAGTACAACACGGCAATGCAACTACCCTTTACAGAAATGGGGGGAAAAAAAGATTTTAAATAGAGAAAAAAATGCATGGTCAAAAGAAAACATCCTCAAATGATATCAAACACTAAAATTGCATTATGTCTCATCTAATCTACTGTCATACTGTATAATGCATAATTAATGACTTCTAGTCTTTGGCCTATTTCTGGATTGGAGTGTAGTCGCACAGGATGAGGATCTAGTGAGCTGATGCGAATGTCTGGAAAAAGCAGCCTGTGAAATAGATCTCATGAATGTGGAGTTGGAGGATGATCCTCTTTGTAGAAAAAACTCCCAGAAAACTGCAGGGAATCTGATACACTGCAGCTGAAAGGTGCTTTGTGAAATTCGAGTGTTTTTAATAAAAAGTGCTCTATAGATAGGGCCAGATTTCAGTATCTCTTAATTATTTTTAGGGTACCAACTGATGATTAGTTTGAATCCTTTATAATCGTTTTTGCATACATCATCTCAGGATATTTCTTCTAGGAAGGGCTGCACACTTGACACCTCATCACATCAAGTTTATAGTCTTTAGTTCTGTTCTCTCTGTGACGGGGGAGTTTCTCATGTTGATAAATATTAAATGGACAGTGCTATTCAACGCAATCAACATACAATTTTCAAACATTTTGCAATGTTTGCTTTTAATGTAGTTATCCTACATTCTTTTCTCTCAATAACCACTCCTTTCTAGTTCTGTTAAATAGAAATGTAGCACAAAACACAAGGAAATGACTTCTTTGCCAGGAGTCTAATCTGCAGCAATGTGTAGCAGTCCCTTCGCATACTGAATCATTTAGCGCCACCACACTCTGGAGGGATTCACACAGCAACACTGAGGCAACTCAACCCTTTTTATACATTATACATACCACATACATTATATATGCCTCCCTGCAAGGCAAGCATCTTCACTGAAATACAAGAGTGCCCCAGAATAGGGCCTGCATCTCGATGAAGCGACTCGCTACACGCTTTGCAGTGATAGGCAGTATGTAGGCCAAGGCCTCGCTGGATAAACTGATTTAATATGTTGTTTCCCTTTCCATAATGAGTCATGGTGGACATGATACATTCATAGTACGCTGCTACTCTAGTAGATTAATCACTGCTAAATACCACACGAGGTTACTGCTGTGAAGTACAAACAGCACAGCTTTCACAGGGCTCTACAGCACCTGCTAAATGCTGGCGCACTGACGGTCTGGGACAGTGGCTCTCAAACTGTGGGTATAATCTGAGCAGTCGCCAGATATTTATCACATACAAAATCATGTATATTGTTTCAGAATTTTATGTATTTTTCTTGTAAAATACTGGATACTTTCACCTCTTCAGGCCTCCAAAAATCCTTCAAATAAAATCATCTAAGAAGGAAACTCACACTCTGGTTGAACTGCTCACAACTCCACAATAAGGCCATAATCTATGATCAGGGTTAACAAGTAGACACTACTTTATTTTGAAGAGTCAAAAGCCAAAAAGGTTGGGAACCGCTGGTCTACAATAAACAGGAAGTAAACTGCAGTCTTTGGAGACAAAGTTGGACACTTTGTACATCCATATCCATCCGCAGTATAACGGCAACACACTGCTTCCACCCTGCCTACTGAATACAAACATATGTAGTTTGAACAAACTACATATGTTTGTTTATTTAAGCGGCATCAAAGTGAAACAAAAAGCGCATAAACAATAGCTTATCTAACTCACATAATGACCTCAGAGGAAAAGAATTAACTGCCAAATTGCTGCAGGATGTCTCTGATGAAATCCCCAAAAAACAGACAATTTTGAATATAGACACCTAAATGTGTTATATTCGAAAGTCTTGTACGGGACGGCTGACAATTCAGAGCAAAACTTTATGGTGAATACTGTACTTTTATAGTATTACTGGTTAATTATATAGAGAATAGTAAAAATAAGTAACTGAAGTTCAATCCCCATTGCTATGGAAAGTTTATTAATGAATGTTTTTGTTGAAATATATGGTGCAATTACTTTCAAACCTTCAAGAAATTTTAGCTGCTTTGTTAATTTCAATTTTCCACAGTAGTTTCAAGTCTGGTTTTATCAAATAGTGCTTATTTTATTTAAGAACAACTTCTTCTTTGATAAGGAACACAGTGAGTCATTTACAACATTCTTTGACTGGTTTCAAATGATTCTGTCCATCTTTAAAAAATGTATGATCATGACAGGTGCATTCCAGGTGTGCAGGAAATGCACATGTGATATAATATCTGAAACCTGGCTCTTTACCATGAGGTGAATTGCTTTCAAAGAGTCTCCTGACCTGTTTCCTTTCACAGGAAATCCTATAATGTTTCTTATCACTCATTGATGGGTGGTTTCTGTGCAGCTGTTATCACTAGTCTGGTTAATAATCAGTCAAAGTGAAACCTAGGTGTGCCACAGATAAACAGCACACTCTTTACTCACTCATTTACTCAAACACAATCACCATTCATCCTCTGTTAAAATATCATGACGAAATAAATCATAAAACACGCAGAGACATTACTCACCCAGTCCTGTACATCCTGCCCCTCTGACGGCCTGACCAGCGGCTCGTCCCAGTAGATGTTAGCTTTGCTGTGACGCCAAATCTTGCTGCGGGTCTTGTAGGCATAGTAAGCAGACAGGGACAGGGCCAACACCACCATCAGACCCAACACTAATGCAACCGCCTGAGGAAAAAGAGAGAAAATTATAGATCAGAAAAGAATAAAATAGAATAGAATAGAGTAAAATAGAATAATCCTCCTAACCTCCTCGGGGTCCATGTAGCAGTAGTGGTGCAGGTATTGATTGTACATGGGGAAACCCCCTGGAAAACCGGCCCCCACGCTGCCGCTGAGGCTGGGACTGCCCTGGATGTTCTGGCACATCATCAGCATGGGATTGTACAGCATGCTCTGTGAGCTCTGAGACATCGGGTTCACCCCGATCACAAAGATGATGTCGATGATGCCCTTGAAGTCAAAGGAGAGGAACGTTTAATCACTGTGAATATTTAAATGCCGTCTATGTCATCTTTGAATGATGCTGCCAGTGCAACATATTAAATAACACCAAGAGTATTCTCATACATGTAGCAGATACTAGTTCATACCCCGACTTCACCAGTCACTTTCAATATTTTTCTGCCATGCTTAGTTTCGTGTCATCTCTGAACTGATTTTGATTTTCTTTTGAAACAGGATGTTGAGGTGGAAAGTGACAGATCAAGCTTAAACCTGCACTAATCAATATTTTTACATGAACAACAGATTAAATGACTACGCATAATGTAAAAGGAATGAATCCATAAAGAACTATCACCTTAATCTGCAGTTCCACTCAGCTCACTTTACCGTTTTTATTCTTATTAGACTTCAGCTGTCAAAATCACTGTACACTACCTGCTCGACACCAAACAGCAGACAAAGTTAGCGACTAACTGGTCAACATAATGGATCATTCAGCAGCTAAAGAGCCAGATATTTCTCTCAGGAGTTGTGAAGACCAAAACAGAGCAAAAAAGAGAGTGGATTGACGTTCATCTGATGGCCAGAAACACAACTCCAAATAAATACTAATGCTTCTTTGTATCTGCTGAACACGTAAATAAGCAACTCTTTGCTAACAAATTCGCCATATCAACTGAAGTGTTTTGTACACAGCTAGTTTCCACTGCCCCGAATGCAAGTTAAAAGCTCCAAAAAGTGACATTTCGATATTAACATTTAATGAGATAACTCCCTGTAATTTAAAACATCTATGCAGCTTTTAGCCACTTTCAGCTTATATTTTGGCTTTCTGGTCTTTCTGGTCGCCTCCCCACAGCTTCGGTATCAAATTGTCAGAATCAAGTCCTTATTTCTAAGCTCACAATTTCGCACAATCATACAAAGTAAAATAATACTGCAAACTGAACCAAGAGCAGTATGTCATAGAGGGGGCTGGGATGGGACTCAATAGACCAGAATGCAACATGGCTGCATAAGGACTGCAGCTATTCAGCTTTCGTGAACTGGAAACACCCCCAACCTCTTCCTCTTACTGTGCTATCACTACTACTGTTTCCACCTTCATAACTCTCACCTGACTACAACATGTTGTTCTATGTGTGATGTTTAAAGTCATCCTGACAAGTGAAGGGAGTCATGAATTGATTGACACATTTTATATTTGGTGAGACTCACCTGAAGGACAGCTAAGATGATATCACAAATGAACACAGTGAGGTAGAACGTGCACCCCCGCATGATCCGTGACCGTGAGAAACTCCCCACCAGGAACCCCAGGGAAACCAGGAAGTTAATGGCCGCCATGGAAATCATCGCCGACTTGGCAGAATGTGGCGTCATGTAGGAGCTATCATAACCGTAGCTGCCTCCATAATATCCCAAATTCACCCCTGTGACGCCCCCTGCAGCCCCGACACCGTAGCCCCCATACCCAAATCCATTCATGTCCCACACCAAGGTTGAAGCCACGCAGGCAAAAATTAGGAAACACATGAGTGCTGTAGCTCCTTGGAAAGTTTTGACGAAACCAGGAGGAGAAAACCAGCGGTAGAAGTGTTGAGGCGTCTCCTCCATGTAGCAGGAGTCTGGAGGGACATTATAGGTGTAGGGGACATACTGGCTCTGGGGGGAGTGAATGCTCCTTGGGGGGTAGAAGCCTTGGGAGGTGGTGCTGTAAGGCGGGCTGTACACAGGGGGGCTGTCGTAGTACCGAGGCTCATACATGGTTTAGAGGATCTTGCTGCAATTTCACCTGGAAGAGGGAGGAAAAGTAAGATTCAATTAATTCATGGTAAAAGCAATGTCCTTGTTATATGTTGTAATATTATCATATCACTTTACACAGATTCTAACCTTGTGTCGTCTCAATCCTCTGGAGTGATGCCATGAGTAAATTGACTCTTAAAATTGAAAATGTGAATGCAGAATATAAAAGAAACTTTACTCCAAATGTCTGTTTCTTAGTCCCTTGAGCACTGTTGTTAATGTGAAGTAACAGCTTTTTGTTTCAAGCACCTTTTGCTGCACAGCCCTTCATTCACCTCAGCCCATGCCTGAACTCTCTCCCAGGTATTGCTGACCCACACTTCATCTCTCCAGAGAAACTCAACCCAACAGGCTTCAATAATTCAGAGAGACAGCAGATAAGAGGCGAGCAGGGGCAGCCACGAGAGGGTGTTTACTTCCCTGTGCTGCATCTACTGTATGTTACCTGTGTGCACCTGCTTAGCGTCAGCCTACTGAGAGAAAAGGGGAAGCTACAAAATAAACCCAGTCAGGCGTGGCAGAGCTGTTTGGGTGTTTTGATCAACTGCATAGTTTATATAACTTTTCAAATTTGCTCTCAGAAAGTAAGTAAGCAAAACAGCAAAACAAAAATAACTTCTCAATTTTCCTCTCTGCTCTTTATTCGCAATTCAGCATCTGAACTAGACAAATTCATTCATACTGTCATACATCAAAACAAAAAAGAATTAATATTGAGCTTCTGTCCACTTTACATTCCAAGTGTAAGATATAACCACTTTATCTGGCATTGGTCAAAACGAATTGCAAGTCATTGCCAAATGCTTTGAAGTCCATTATTTATACCTGAATGTCATCTTTAAACATTTAACAGATGATTGAACAAATAGAAATACTCATTTAAACCTTCTAACAGCTTTAACAATGAAATGATCGATTAGAGTATAGACTACAGGCCTACACAACTTACCCAGACACGATAGAAAACGTTCATGAACTTTGCACTCGTCCAGCTCAGCTGCCCTCCTATCGCGTTTTTCATGTGAGTCTTCTTTCCATCAACACACTTTATACCTCAACGACGATCGTAAACTTCGTCATTTCCGATGATGGATATTTTTTCCTAACGAAAAAACCGTAAATGAAACCTGCGGAGCGGCTGTGCGTCTCAGCAGGGGCTCAGTTCACCCTCTGCTGACCTGACGGCCAAACGTGTCGCTGTCAGATAGTTTCCAGGCTACAGATACGCTCACATTAAAGATTAAAGACTGCATATTTCTGAGTCCAGTTCATGCAATACACTGGAGCCTTTTAAAGTTTATGAGTGTTTTGACAAACCCTAACATTTTATAATAGAATGTTTACTGTAAACGATGGCTTATAGCTTCATTGTAATAATAATAAGAATTGTATAATTATTATGACAGCTGCTTACTATTGTCCTAGTGTAGATGATCATACAGTGAAGCAATTGCCTACATACATTAAAGGCAATCACAAGTTAAACAGTTAGTCGATTAATTGTTTATTGTATCAACTTACAATTTCAAATAATCGATTAATCGTATAAGTAATTCTTCAAGCAAAAAAGGCCAAACGTTACCAAATTCCAGCTTCTCAACTGTGAGGATTTGTTTTCCTTTGTCTTATGTACAAGTAAACAAAAAGAGCAATTTTAAGATGTCACCTTAGGCTTTAGGATTGTTTCTGACATTTTGCACACCAAACAGTCCTGAAGGCAATTCCATAAGGTGTGAAGTGTTAATGCAACACTGAAAGCAGGCCAGCAGACATCTATATAGTCCAACAAACCACTAAACCATCGCATAGAGTGCTGCTGGCTTTTCCCAAGAGATTAAACAATTTAATTGTGGCTTAACTGTCTGTCCTCCACTTTACCTGTGTTCACTACACAACAGCTATCAGTCTGCAGCAAACATCATTGTCCTAATATTGCTGTACTAAAACATCCAAATGACCTGGAAGGTCGGTATCACCGTCCGCACACCAGAACAGAAAAGAGGAGAAAAACACTTTGATAATGTTATCTTGATAGACGTTGATGTACGAGGTGAGGTGGCTGTCACAGCTATATCCAGACAAACAGCACTAATGAAACATGTGAATTTATAGCAGAGGGGACACAGCAAATGTTAAAAGACAGTTAATGTGGGGGAGTTTGCCCTAATAGCAGTTGATTCCATAAGATAAACACGATAGACTATTATTATGTCGGCACATTACCAAGCTGTTTTCTATCAGTGTAACAAATCCTGTCTGGGAACTTGTCAGACAAAACAACAACTATGTTGTTTCCAATGAAATTGTATTTTGTAGATTTTGGATATCTGTTTATTGATATTGTTATACTCGCACATTTATTGATATTTTGTATTTACACTCTTTCCTAATTTGTACTGCAACTGCTATACAACAATTACAGGATAAATAAAGTTGTATCTTATCTTACGAAACAAAAACCATGTATATTCCCCTGCAATTAAAATGTTTTGTGGGAAGGTTTTGACAAGTAATAGAAGACTCATATTCAAGTTCTGTGGTTTCCTGAAAGGGTGAATTGTGTCACGTTACAATCTGTTTTGGATAAGGCCTGTTGGACACTAACTGCTGTCTAAAATATACACCCAGAGGACCGACACAATCTGCAACAGTCAAACAGTGATTAAAATGCATCTGTGCAATCAAGTGTGGTGTTTTGCAGTGAACACTGTACCAGGCTAATAAGTCAAAGGATCAATAACAAAGATTTGTACTGTCTGTTTCCTGAGCTTGATTAACAGTAACAACTCAAGTGCTGAGATTCATTGTTTCAATACTCACTCTCCACTTACTTCTGAACCCACAATTTTTTATTTACCTGATGTTGAAGGAAAGGTATTCTGAAGCACACAGAAGACATTACAAAGCTGAAGGACAATAAAAATCATGGATTACCTTTAATCCATGAGTGTGCCATTCAGCCCTTATAATGTTGTAGCTCAGGTGTTAGAATTGTGTTATAAACCAGGATTCATGTAACCCTCTAACCTCATGCTGATGCCTGTACAAAAATGTCTAATAATCTATTTAGTCTATCCAGAACGTAAAATATGTTTTTCATTCAAAATACAATATATTCAATGCAATCAATATGATGATGCAACAAAACACAAAAAGAGACCAATGACACAAAGGTTATTTGTTTTGTCCGCTCATCAGATGCTGCAGATATTTCTTTCTGGTCTTCTTCATGTCCGACCACATGCCATGGTTTCCTGGTCAAAAGTGCGGATTCTGTTTTTGATGTGGCTTAATTTAGCTTTCAAATAGTCACAGCGTTCCTTTTTCTCTAGGAATGCGGGGTCCTGTGAAAAAACACACACATAAATAATCTATTGATTAAAGGCTGTGACCTCTATTACCTAAATCTGTCTTTTTCCTCTTTGCCTGGGTGTTTACACAACAGTAGGGATTCTAACACATATCTGGGTTAAATGTTGGAATTCCCAAATTATTTTTCAATAGTTTTAGAGTGAACAGATGGAAAACAGGGACTAGTGCCCTCACTTTTTAACAAACTCCATCACTTACACTCTTTTTCTGCTGATACTTCTTCAAAATGCTTTGAATCCTCTGCCAATCCTAGAAGATACATAGAATTATAACCAAATGGCTTCCAAAAAATAGGACACAAAACACTCCCACAACAGTCTGCATCACACTTACATCAAGTAGAAATAGATATATTTAATATGTCTGTACAATAAGGAGGCCTAATTATAACCTTTTCACCTCACATTATATCCTGTAAGTCTTTAACAGAAATGGTCTATATGTTTTATGGAAATGATTAAATACAGGTTTTTATACATCCATCTCACCTTTTGGCCTTTTTCATCTCTGAGGAGTCGTGCCATCGTGGCATCCAGCTCTCTGAACTTATTAAGGGTGATGCTGATGTCTCTGTGAAGGTCCTTGTATTCCTGATACTGATCATTGAAAACTGCTTTGTACTTTTCCCTTTCTTCCACACAGCTGATCTCTGGATACTTCCTGTAGGGAAGGATTTTAGGGAAGTGACGTGGTGACTACAAACTGATTCTTTTGGTATCTTTCTGTTGTCAGATGGTGTCAAGTATATAAAGTACATGGCATATATGTCTAATGTAGATAGAGATATCGTCTTTTAAAAAACATCCCAAAACCCCTTAACATGCATAGTTTAAATGTTCACTCACATGATGTAGTCTGCGATGATGTGTACTCTGGCGGTGTATTCAGACGCTGTGGCTCTGTTTAGACTGACTGGGTTCTTATGGATATAATCTTTACTCAGAGACTTATCCATTTCATCTTTGAATGATATGTGCTTTGTTTTTTGAGGGGTTAGTGGGATGGACTGGTGAAACTCCTCCTGGGGCTAAATGTAAAAGAGAAAAAGAATTATTCAGGAAATATAAACCAGCAAATGAAATTATTTAATGACTATACACCACTATGTATGCAGGCCTGTGTCATCATTACAAGAAGCTTTCCAAGCAAAATTTAGGTTAATCTACGTGTCTTCTTTTGCTCCGACAAGCTACAAACAGTAATAAACTTGGCAGCTGTTGAAGGGAACAATCACAAGTACTTGGAACATAACAACAATACCATGCCTGTTTTAATGTGCTCATTTCAGTATAGTGTACTGAGCATTCAGATGTACACATGTATCTCAGCCATCTGTGTTGATTTACATTATTAGGAATGAACTTGTGTGTTTGTGCCAATGCCACTTTTGTTACACTGCAGACACTTCGTGCCAGTAGCTAGCACAACAACAAATAGACTTCTGTCTAGTCTAATGCTTTAAATGTTTTATTGGATGTGTACCGGATTGCTTAATGGGCATGTTGTGTAAATTGGATCAGATGCCAATGGTCACTGCCATATAGTCCACATTTACTATTTGTTTTTAGCCATGCCATGCCAGTTGGTCCAGACCCAAAATATCTCAATTGAGTGAATCAACATTTCAACATGCTAACACGCTAAACTAAGATGGTAAACATAGTAAACATTACCTGCTAAACATGGCATATCAGCAATGTCATTGTGTGCACCTTAGCATACTGACATTAGCATTTAGCTCAAACTACCACCATGCCCACAGCCTCACAGAGCCACTAGCATGGCTGTAGACCTGTCGTGTTAACCTACCACTGGGCAAATGATATAGTTATGTGTTGATGTTGCTATACTATCATCTGCTACAGTCAGTTATCTGCTCAGAGAAGTGTATATGCGTATATCTTGTGCTGTCCATTCAAAAGTAAACTTCTCACTGTAGATACCAAAGATACAGGAAATAGCAGGGTTACCAGCATATACAGGTGCAACTTTGTTCCTCATAATTCATTATACATGGTCTACATGGTCAATAAAGTTAAGAAAAACACAGTTTACAGCTTTAGGACAAATCCTGGTTGACTGCCATGGCATCAGCCAGCAGAAAAGCTGACATATATCAATACTGACAAATGGCATGCTCAATGAAAATTCTCTTGACTGACTTTGAATTTCATTATGTTTGATCTGTCACTGTTGTTTTGGGGCTGTTGTCAACTCATTTACAATCAGTAATAGTATCCCTTACTGTTGCCACCAATAAATGTGGTGTTTGATATGTTAAATATACTTAAAATAACCCAAAAGACAAAAAAGCTGAGAGTGATGCCCAAACTTAGACAGATTCCCGTCTCGCGCCTTAGAAGAGACTGTGTGACACAGCAGCATATACAGAGTAAGAGGAGTCACACAAGAAAGGGGATAACGCATGGGCTAAATATTTACGGAAGCTGAGAGCAAATCCTGTGAGAGTGAACACTTTAAAGGGGCACATGCTCTTTTTGTATAGGCCTTATATAGTGAATTTAACCATACTATATAGTGAATCTATGGGGAGCACTTCCCACATTCAGCTAAATGCAACTCTTGAATAAGACACTTCATTCTTTTTATGAAAATGATTTCCCTCCCACTTTAAATTTAGAAGCAATGAACTTGTCTTTCATCAATAATGTCCATAGGATGAATGAATTTTACCTTGTTCTTAAAGTATTCCCTCTCCCTACGTGTGGCCTCATGCCTCCACATCTTCAGACACACCAGGAAGCTTCCCAGATACATTGCCATATTGATGAAGATGAAAGCTGTTCCCGCCATCTGGCCCCCATCAACCCGACACAGATTGGCCATGATGGGGTTAACACCTATTGTCATGTAACACAGCCCCCCGCGGTTCAAGTCGTTCAGGTAGACAATCCCTGCTGCCATGTAGAGCAGGAACAGCGCCACGTTGATGAAGGCCTCTGTCAGAGGCCACCAGGGGGCATCGAGGAGTATGGTGCGATAATACATAGTTAATCCCATCACCAAGAGAATGAGGGTTATAATCCAGGAGACTCCAGCTACTGCTAATATAAAGGGAGTCATAGGGCCTCTGTAGCTGTACCCAGACAGGCCTTGCCCATTGTTATATACACCGTTATAGAGTCCGTAGCTGTTGGACCACTCACTGTCTTTCTGGATGTAGGCGATGACACAGGCAAAGACCATGCCTCCAAATAGGAGCTGAAGTCCGGCAAGAAGTCTGAGCAGGCCTGGCCAAGATTTCAAATAAGAGTACTTCAGGTTATAGACTTCCAGCTTCTCTGCGTAGTACTCTGCAGGGTGGATACTGGTCAGTAGAGATTCCTCTCGTGGAGCCTGATTCAACAGATCATCAGAGGGGCTCTCCCTTAATATAGGTTTATGGGAGTTCTGACTGGAGTTGCCCAATTCATCCCAGTTCCTGCGCTCCAGCAGGGGACTTACAGGAGGGCTTACCCTGGTCCCATTAGGAAGGATCTGGACAGTGGTGCTGGCTTCAGAGTCATTAAAACTGTCACTTTCCCTTGTCCATTTATTGATGATGCCCCCCCATGACTGAGGGATAAGGGATTTCAGCCTGTCCTTCATGCTCCCTTTTTTCTCCTTCTCTGTGTAAGGTGGAGTGCTGGATGTGTGGCCTGTGGAGTTAGTATCATCATCATCTGTGATATTATCTGGTGTGGGTGTGTGAGTAACCCACACAGGCACTGGTGGATCACTAATGGAGTTCCTCTTGCTAGAGGAGGACCCAACCACACTGTCAGCCTCTTGTCTCTTGAATTTCCTGCTCCAGCTTTTCATGCTGCAGGCTGATATTAGTGATTCATTGAAAAAGAAGTAATCACACAATCCTTATGAAGCATGGAGAGAGAAACTGTGGGGGGAAAAAAGATACGTTATTAGTTATGTATAATAAGCATATATATATATATATGCCATAATTATATGCTCTAATATGTATAACTAGCACACCTGGACCTCAGTAGCTTGCATGTGATGATTTTCATTTTTCTCATTTGATTCAAATAAATAATATAAAATATGCAAGAGTCAGATTCATAAACTTTAAATGTTATATCACCTTCCATAAACCTCTCAGTTTTATTAAAAAAAAACTGAGACATGATAAACATGAAACTAAAGACAACATGAAATAAAATGAACAGTCTTTTTTCTGACAATCTAATCTTAAAGGATCATACCTGTGTGTTTGCAAGTTGTAGTTCCTTAACTACAAATTGTGTATATTTCACATTTGTATTAACTATTTTTGAATGCAGGACATATGATTTTTAGATTTTTAGAAGTTGCCAAAACAATGCACTGAAAAAATTTAGCCAGAGAGTTGAAAGGTAAAAGCTACATGTAGTAGCAGTAGCTAGCAAGTCTTCCCTCGCAAAAAGTGATTTAGAAATGAATGATGTCAGTGCGTGGCATTGCTTCCCTTGACCTGGGGACATGTCATGTCTATTTACAAATCAGCCGATCCGATCACAATGCGAGCACAATCGCGATAACAAGAACGCATTTTAATACCAGGTGTAAATGCAAAGACGTGGATGGATCGGATGTCATTATTCAGATGACGTATCCAGATATAGATCACATGTTAATACCAGGAGTAAATGGGGCCTATGAGTTACCTCTTTCACATACAAGTGACATACATTTGATCCATTGTTAAAATAAAAATTTTGATTATAGCAGCTTTAAAATTGATTGAGTTGTATAATCCATCACATTAAACATAAAGGCTCCTTTCCTTTTTGTCAGTCTGACATTATCATTAAATAGTAATGCAGTTTAAGTGCAGATTTTGACAAAGAGTAATGCAGACTTAATGTTCATTGTTATGGATTACACAGCTGAAGCAAGTTTCAAGAGTCTGCTAACAGATTTTCAAATTGAATGGCAATGAAGGAAGTGTCTGGAATGGTAGAAAAGATAAAGATTTCTAAAACACACCTGCATTGTTTGCAAAAAGGTTAACTGTGATGTTAAGTATACAGTATGTGATTTGTGGCAGGTGGACCATAACAGTGCCAAACCACTGGAATGGTCATTTAAGGGTCAGCATCAGAAATACGCCAGACTCTCTGCTACAGTAGAACAACTCAGAGAGGGACTACAACATAACAGTACAGGTCAGGCTCGACTAATAACAGAGGAGTTTAAGCTGAGCTGTGACTCACAGCAGGCTGCTGCACAAGCTCTTAATACACAGCAACAGTCATGAAACTGTCACAGCACACCCAAGAGGGAACACATTACTAATACAGAGTATATTTGTTTTTAAGACAATAAAAAGATTTAAAAACACCAACTTTTCTTACCGGTTTGACCACAACTTGTCTCTCTGGTCACGCAGATGTTAGTTTCTTGTGGGAACTGACACCTACTATAAAATGGCCGCTGTGTCCACTGGGCCCACTCAGCTCACCCTCTTCAGTCTCTCAGGTGACTCACTCCTGGTGTTGGATGCTCAGTTCCGCACACGCAGGGCGATTGGCCAATGTGTGCGGAGAACTGAGGGGGGAGTAAAAGCTTAAACATTAAACCTGAACCGCCCCTGTGCTGATGCAGACTGGCACTACTAGGTTAATCTGTGGGAGAGAGAGAGAGAGAAAGGCTGAAACTGTTGACATTAATAAAACTGAAGAGAGGAGGTGGTGAGCTAACCTGAAATGATGCATGTAACCCACAACAGGTGCTTTTAAAGGGCCTGGATGGCCATTTAGGCTGCTTGGACTTCATATTATCAACACTTTGTTGATAAGTAAAGGGTAAAAAGTTGATAATCCACTCATTAATTCTGCTTCAGGGACTCCTGGTTACATATACAAGCCCAGCATTGTCTAGTAACACTTAAAGTATTACAGATATCACGTTAAACTATCCAAAACAGTGGCTTGTCCGCAAGATTACGCTTATTTTTAGAGACGAGCATGAGTTTGATATCAGCCCTACGATATCAATTACATCTCATATCTAAGATCTGTGAAATACTGCTTTATCATCCTGTCATTTATGAATAATTCATTCTCTTCTCAACTGTGTCATCTTGTGTTGTTGTCACAGAGGGAACTGGAGTGTTTGGCACTAGAGGGCAGCAAGCTCCTGTGCTTCTCACTTAGATCGCCACCTCTCTCTCCCTCACGAGTTTGTTCTGTCTCTTTATCCCATTTACTGTCTCTCTCTTTCCCACTCACCTTTTCTCTGCTGCATTTAAAGGTCCAATGTGTAACATTTAGGAGGAGCTATTGGCAGAAATAGAATATAATATTTAGAAGTATGTTTTAATTATTGTATAATCACCTGAAAATAAAAATTGTTGTGTTTTCATTACCTTAGAATGATCCGTTTTTATCTACATAGGGAGCGGGTCCCCTTTCACGGAGGTCGCCATGTTGCACTGCCGTGTTTCTACAGTAGCCCAGAATGGACAAACCAAACACTGGGTCTAGATAGGGCCGTTCACGTTTTTCGCGACAACTGTAGTTTCTCTTACACGCTCGGAAGGGGAGGGTGATGTGAGCGGAATTTAAATGGTTGCAATCTGCAGTTTCACCGCAACATGCCACTAAATCCTACACACTGGATCTTTAACGTTTTCAAACCTGGCTGCCCCTGTGAACACCAACTAACATATATGCTCTAGTGTCTTTTGACCATGTTTCTTCAGTCACGTGCAAAGAACAGAATAAAAGAGCAGCTAACTTCATAAAATACATCCTGATCTTGAGATATTATAATGTTTCCAAGTAGCAAAGTGCAGGTTGTTATTTTAATAGAATCAGTATCCAGTCTGTCTTACTGCAACATGCCCCCTTCAGCAATGACTCTTCTCTTCACTAAGATTTAACCCTCAATATCTGACTCCAGCAATCATGTGACTAGCTATTCTTCCACAGCAGCGCTGATTTTCATGTAGAGAAAGCTCAAGGCAAGGACATCTGTAGTGACCCTCTCCACCCTCATACACACACACACTGCAGTACTCATAGCCGATACAGTACAGTAAACACATAATGCAACCTACTTTCTTAAGTGAGTACTGAGTCCCACCAGTGGCCATGGCCCGGGGCTACCTCATCTGTTGTCCTCTACTGCCGGCGCAGGTGCCTGCTCAGCTGCAATTAATACGCAGAACAATGCAAGAGTCATGTATAGGGAGTGCTTAGATTATATAAAGCAAAGGCCTAACATGTGAAGTAGTTAAGTGAAAGAGCATACATACAGGTCTCGCTGTCCGGTGAAACATAAATATGTTGAATATTTGATATAAGCTGTGAATCAAATTATTAAATTGATGTGAAATACCTCCTCTTTTTTAAAATAAATGTAGCACAGATTAAATCATGCTACTTACACCTGTTATGAAATGTATGATTATAAAAGATGAATATGGAAATGAAGGAGTGAGTAATGCAGATGTTAAAGGAATAGTTAGAAATTTTAAGAAATACGCTTATTTGCTTTCTGGCCGAGAGTTAGATGAGAAGATCGATACCACACTCTCATGTCTGTTAAATATGAAGCTACAGCTAGGAGACAGTTAGCTTAGCTTGACACAAAGGCTAGAAGCAGGGGGGAACAGCTAGCCTGGTAAAGGTAAAACAAGAATACAAGTCTACAGCCATGCTAACGGCTCTGTGCGGCTGTAATTAGACACATTGGTGCTTTGAGCTAAATGCTAACACATTTTTTGTTAAGTTTAGCGTGTTACCATTCTAAAATTTGCTGTTTTAGCACTAAACCAGACTACAGCTGAGGATGATTAGGTCATTCGTTTTGCAGGTATTTGGTCATAAACCAAAGTGGGCAACTTAAAATTTTGAATGATGAAGCTAGAGGAAAAATCCAAGCTAACCTAAGCTAGCTGTCTCCTGGCTGTTTTCCTTTATTGAATTCGGGGCAACTTACTGCACTGTAACTGGGTCTATTTTTTTGTCTAATTGCATTCCATTTTATTTTATCTTATTCTGGTTATCTCATTCTATTTTAATTTACTTCAGTTTGTTGTTATTGTTTTTGTTGTTCATTTCTTTGCCTTATGTAAAGCACTTTGAATTGCATTTGTGTTCCAAAGGTGCTATACAAATAAACTTGCCTTGACTTGCCTTTAATGTAATTTTTCCATTGACCTCCATGCATTTCTGACATTTTACAATGGCTTTACCATGTTTTGCTTTTGCTAACACTGTATGTGGTGTGATGGCAAGGAATCTCTTTCAGTAGCCTATATTCATTTCAAAGCGGTCGAAGGTATTAATCAACAGCCTGACTTTGAGTGCCTCATTAAATAGTGATGTACTGGATGATTAAGTATTAACAGATGAGGCGGTGATGAGGGATGTCAGTCTTCAGTACAAATATTGGTGGCTGTACAGAGAAAGTTCATCCATATAACTGATAAAAATAGTACTTGATGTGAGATGTGATCATAGATCTGAATTTCTAGCCTTGGCTGAAATGATTCTGTCAAGTGCAAGTGCAAGGACACATAGGAAGATATATGTATACATTGTGTGTGTATCTGAGTATACACATGCACATACACACTGTAGATACATGCATGTACGCTTTCCTGCTTGAAGTCCTGACACATGGCTTGAGGGCTCCGAAAAAGAGCTCTTTTCTTCCTTCACAGCTAAATGAAGCAGGGAAGCTACAGCAGCCTCCAACAGACAACCTCATTTGTATCATTACCTCCCCCGCCAAGGAGGTTATGTTTTCGGTGCCGTTTGTTTGTTTGTTTGTCCGTCAGCAGGGTTACGGAAAAACTACAGGCCCAATTTCCATGAAACTTGGTGGAAGGGCGTAGCATGGGCCAAAGAAGAACCCATTACATTTTGGAGCAGATCCGAATCACGGGGTAGATACACAAATTATTTTTCACATTTGTTAACATAACAAGATGTGACAAAATGAGCTGAATTTGTTGTGCATGCGCAAACCCGTCGTAATTAAAGTGAATGGTGTGCCACGACTAAACATGCAACAAAACATAACAGCCACTTCAAACATCACTGTAGAAATAAATGCAGCAGGTATGTAAGAAACAAGCAATCTGGGATGTGATTTTTCCAGATAAATCCAGATTTTCCGACCTGCACGAAGTACATAATAAATGCACAGCTGAGATGATGAGACTTCAAATAGGCACAACCAAATTTTCACATACTGTAATTCTAATAGTTCTGGAAATATATCCAGAGATATAAAGTGGTTGTGCTTGCAGATTTGCATATCATAGAAGACTGGACTATTGGCGGAGGTCTCCGAGTGCCCTTCTAGTTTGTTATTTGTTCATTCTGTCTCAGATCTCTCAGAGAGAGAAATGAGCAACAGAGGAAGAGACACAGATAGAAAGAGATAGAAAGAGAGAAATGATTGATGCTGAAATAAATGACACTCAAAAAAACATTTGGTGGAATGAAAAGGCCCTTCACACCCACTCTCCACCACTACAGCATTGTGCATTAAAAAAGGCCAAAAACCAAGATCAATACTCCTATTCTCTCTGATTTCCCCAAGTGTATGCCAAACCACGTTAGCTGAAAGTGATAGGGAGGGCATTAAGCATAATGCAGCCGCTAGCTATTAGCTCCCAGGGCAGACAGGGAGAAAAGTGGGGCCTGTAATAAATTCAATAAATGACTTCCCCTGCCTGACGCAAGCTGTCCCCGAAGGACCTTTTCACACTCTGGGATGATCCTCAACACCCTGCAAGCTGATCCACCCCCTTGTCCTTCCCCAGTCCGAGGGTCATCTTCAGTCCTCTGCAACCTGCTTCCTTCTCTTGTCTTTTCTCACTGTGGACTGATCCTCAGTACCCTCTAGGGGAGATCTCTGGCAATTTGATGCCTCTTTCCTTGCCTTTCACACTTAAATACAAGAATAAGAAATAGCTGGATGAATTAACTGTGCTCATCAAGAGACTGACATTATTACAGAAGGAAATAATGGAAAGCTTACCTGCTCAGGTCATTAACTAAGCTGGTTATCTGTGGCAAACTGGGCCAGTTTTCCACTTTGGCTTGCACTATGAAACAAGATTCAGATCTACTTGTGTGTGTTTGAAATCACAAATTAAATGATAAAAACAATATTCCATTTAATTATGCTGCACTCATATGGGAGGGATGAGGAGCAGAGGAGCTGTGCCCCACATTTCCACTGCTGCATGTCTTTGGGGTTGTATAGCAACAACTACAGGGTGACTGACTCTGCCACTCTTGCAGGATATCGGTCTGCTGCCAGGTCCCTCCTGATTTGTCTGTAATTAACCAGGCTGAGCCTCGTTTGTGCATGTGGACATGAATAGTAGCTTGTTATTTGAACATTAATGGCTGTGTGTGTTGTGTACAGCCCATAGTTCACCTTGGAACAGTGCCTCAGCAGCTGTGTGTCCTCTGGAGCAATGTTTATGTTTATGTCAATACATCCTCCTGTAATCATGTTTTAGGATGTGCCTGCCTCACAGTTTTACAGTAAGACACGTGTGATGTCTGTATCTGTCAACACATGCGCTAAACCACCTTTCAGTGTCACAATTGGCTTTAGGTTGCTGCCATTTCCCTTTTCCTTGGGTTAAAGCTTCAGACTGAGGAGGAGGACATGCATGGCAGGAGTTTGGACCGTTATTTTGTTGATTTAATGTAAAATAAAGCATAAGAAATAATTTCAAATTAAAGGTTTGTCTACAGCTGCCAAAAAATAAGAAGAAGAGAGTTATGGTCATAGCTGAAGATAGTCTTTAATGATTTGACCTTGGTGTGTCTCCTTGCTAGGACAAAAGTTCACCTGCAAAATGAAGGAACAGCGAACAGTATACAGAGAACATGTTAAACCCATTTGCCATCCATTAAAAGTTGATTTATTCCAGTGCTACTACGTACATTATGCATCATGTGGCAGTGTACACAGAACAATGACTGGGTTACATTTCTTCACTTTTGGGTTTTTTTTCACTCTGTTATTGTTCAGTAGAAGTGTGGTCTGATTCCTGCTCTATGAGGAAAGCCTACTTTTTAGGATGATAAAAGACTCTGGGATGCGTTTATCACTTTGACTCATCTACCATCATCAGAATAACATCATGAATGTCCCTCCCTTCACTACAAAATACTGTAAATTTTTTATTTTCTGGTGAAGAAAATGGGGTCACTATCAAATATCGGAATGGTGTTTTGGCAGGACTTTGTTAGTGACAGGATGAGGACTGAAGAAAACAAACCTTTAAAACAGGGTAAAAAACAACAGAACCTGATCATACCTCCATCAGCAGGAAAAATAGTGTGAAATTAATCAAATGTTATCTTTAATTTCCCAGAATTTCAAACCCTTCATATCCTTTCTAGATATTGTTTTTCTACTGCATAACTGCAACATACTGTGCATTGCACCCAGTTACCTTTACCCCTGCGGTTCACCATTTGTCCCGTTTACTTGGCGACATCTACAATGAGGTCATATTTACAGGACACCCACTCTTGCTGTTCACAAAACCCCTGGGCCAAAACGGACATCTGTCAGTAAATTAGCTATTGCTCTCATCTTTCTCTTTTTTTCAATCTACTCTGTCCCTTTTTCCTGCTGCCTGATGAAGGATGAAGTCTTTAACACCAGTACCGTCACATCTCTCTGGGGTAGACACTCCAGCATCTGTGATCTTTCCAGGTGTAAGTGAATATTACACACTGAGTGCAACATGGAACATGACCTGGGGGTTCCCCTGGTTCTTCCTTTTTTTCTGTTTTTTTCATTCAAACCACTCAAAGGTCTTTGCTGTGGGCCATTTGAGAAGCCTCTTTGTGTGTGGGGGACTGATGTTCTTAATGATGACAGATGACAAACGCGAGGCTAAACCTCCGATGTAATGAAGAGGTGCAAACCTTAGATATACGAACAAGCAGGTGAGGTCGTAATCAAGCAGATAATCTTCCATTAGCCGTCCTGACTCATTGGATTACACTGATTGAAACAGAGACCGTAATGGCATGATAGATCCCTTCATACTGGAAGGGTGGAGTGTAGCACTGTACGAGAAGTGGCAAGAGGTGGGGGCAGTAAAGAGTCATGCTTCATCAACTCAAGTTGAAAGGAAAAAAGCTAATATTCATGCTTGATTAAGTTCCACTTGTAGCAAACTGAATATGTTCTTAAATGAAGTGCTCTCTGGCCAGTGCAGAGCCTGTGGGAGAGTGGACTCGTTCTCTGTCTCACAGGGTTTGACTTGGACCCGATTCAGCCCAAAGCAACTTGGAAATAATTAAAATCCAGGAAATAATAATGATCCTATTTGTCTGTTAGCTTAAGGGGCCATAAAGATGATTTTTAGCACTAACATCCTTTTGGGACTCAGATCATCTACTGTTCAAACTACTTTAGGACAGCATGCTAGCCCGCTAACCCGCTGACGTCCTGATCTGCCTTTTAAATGTACTTTGGAAAAAAAAAATACTTTAAAGATCCTAAAGATAATAAAGTCATCACAACTCTAGGATGCATCATACACCATACCTTTGATATTTAAAAGTTTGTAACTTCTCCTCTATCATAGTGAACGTGTTTCAGTGTCATTTAGAAAGACAAAACAGAGGCCTGATACTCGATGTTAAAGGAATAGTATGTAATAGACATTTTGGGAAATACGCTTTCTTGCTGAGAGTTGCATGAGAAGATTGATACCACTCACCTGTCTGTATGGTAAATATTTAGTTTTTGTATGGATTAAACAAAAGAGATATAATGTGTTAATTTTGGACTGAGCCAGGCCAGCTGTTCCAAATGCTTCCAGTCTTTATGCTAAGCGTAGCCAACCGTCTGCTAGCGGATGCTTCATATTTACCGTACAGACATGAGGGTGGTATCAATCTTCTTATCTTACTCTCAGCTAGAAAGTGTATTTCCCAAAATGTCGAGCTATTCTTTTAATCTTGCAGAGGGACCAATTCATCAAAGTTTCTTCAGCACTTTTATTTGTATGCTTTGAGGATTCTTTTGTAATAGTGATTTTTTCTTTCACCTCATATTTTAAACAGGGAATGCATTACAGAATCACATTACTGCAACTCTCTAGGTTCTGCAACTCTAAAAACCCTAGGTATCATAGTAAAAAAGGAACTTTTAGTAAAAAAATAACAAAAGAAAGAAAAGCAACAATCAAACAAAAGTTAACATAATAAAATCAAAATCATGTAAATCATGTAAAATCATCAAGCCATCCAAGGAAGATTGAGTTCCACTGTCAGTTTTGCACAGAACCATGCAAAGGGGCAGGGTTGGTTTCCCAGTTCGACCAGTGATGTGTGCCTGTGTGGCCGTATATACCAGCAGACCTCAAGCCATGCCATTATCTGAAGACCACAGGAAGCTCTAATTGGTGGTGGTGAGAAAGGTAGACCACTTCATATTTCATTGTTGTGTGTATGAGTGTGCAGCATTGAGCAAAAAGTGAACTCGTTCTCTGACAAACACACTCACAAATATTCTCTCACTTTCGCTTACTCTCTGAACTTTTCTCACGGTGTTAGTAGAAATAGAAAAAAAAAGGTTTTCAAAACATTTAGAGTTGCTGTGTAATGGAGGCAATGTTATGCATTACATTAAGACAGTTTCTTTAAATTTTTGGAGAGGAATGTATCTGAAAAAGGAATGCAATGCTGTATTCAGACTGTTAACATCGTAAAAAAGCTCTGAAATTAGTAATTAAATAACCCTCTACTATTTATACATTCAGGCACTGAAAAATCACATGTCAATATGTAACTAAAAAAGATAGTCGCTCTCATTTTCCCTTGGTAAGAACAAGGAAGCTGAAACTTTGAAGTTGGCAACTGTGTAAATTTTACCTACCCAGTAGTAATGCCATATGCATCCCCTTTGCTCTTCTTTTGTGTGACAGTTTCCCCTCCCCCTTTAGCACATTTTCAAACACTGACCTGAAGTCAGAGTTTTCGTAGCCTCTTCTAAAGCGTTCACCCTAACCTATGGGAAAGAATCCATGACACTAGTCTTTTGAAAGGGAAATCCAATGGTTTGTCTCGCTCTCCTCACCGTACAAACAGATAGACAGACGGATGGGTGGACAGATGTCCTCCATGGCCTCGGAGGGCCAGCAGGTGAGCTGAGGCCCTCAGCTCCACAGACCAACTTCCCCCCTCTTGGTTAAGGACTCTCCGGTGTGATAGCCAGCTCTCACCCCAGTGACCCTGAACTCAGTCATTTTTTAACTATACAAGGGCTTTTACAAAAAAGCTAACTTGAACAGCCATACAATGGCTAAAACATAAACCATATCTCTACTTTATCTCGGTTTTTCAGTCATTTTTAATTTTTTTTTCTCTTTTTCTTTTTTGGATGCATTTGTGTATTTTCTTGATTTAAGTCTGTTTGCTTTTATTTGTTCTTTTGGAGTAGCTCTGATCCAGTCCTGTGCTGAGAGGCTCAGTCACAGAGAAATTGGTTTTTGGATTTGATGATGGGTGGGGAGGAAAGGGAAAGGGGATGGGTGGGAGGGAGAGAGAGAATAAGGGCAAGGAGCAGGTCAGGGGTGAAGATATGGGTTCATTATTGGTCCAAACGTGGACCCAGCGGTTACAGGGACAGCTTTGGATGGGACAGAATGAGGTGATGAGTTGGTTTGGGAAAGGTGGGGCTCGAAAGTGATTGCAGAAGGTTTGTCAGGGTTATCCGCTATCAGAGGAGGTGTGTGGTGCTGTGGAGGGAGAGCGCCGCCTACGGGCGGTGGAAGTCCAGGATCGCTCAGAGCGTTCTGAGCGCTCTGAGGCTAGTGAGGCGGGCCGAAAGCGGTGAACAAAGCCATCCAGGAAGTCCTGCTGCTGCTGGGTTATGGCTTGGGAGATGAGGCAGGGCAGCGCCTGCAGGCTGCCCGTCACCGAGTCCAGCTTATCCTCCAATATGCCAATGCGCTTGTCCAGCTCCTCACTGCGCTCCTGCAGCTCTGACACCAAGTCATACATCACATTCTGGGTCTAATGAAGGAGAGAAAGTAAATGTGTTTGGGGAGATGCAAGAACAGGAGGACAGAGAAGGAAGGCAGGACAAAGGAGGGAGAGACAAGGTGAAAAACATTAAACATCAGTTTTACAACTTAATATCCACAAGGAGAGAGGCAACACATACAGAAGATACAGTATGTATACGTTGCCTTTTATGTAATAGTTCATTGTAAATTACATGAGTAGACAGTCTAAATCTGACTTACTCAGCCTGAAGAGAAGGAAATAATGACAGGAAGCAGTGTGAAGGGGAGCTGTATAGTTTCAGCAAGTCAGCATAGATTTTATCTTCCCACCGTTTCACAAACAGCTTCTCCAATCCATTTATAATGCTTTATGTATATGCCTGATACCACTCATTCATGTAATGAAAAGCGTCTCTATTATATAGACACTTATTGTTCCGCAGTGGGTGCAGTGGGACCAGTGTTAGTGTATGTGGTATCTGCATGTAATTCTTGTATTCAGACTATGACAATCTTATGTTATAAAATATATATTCTATTCTATTTATGTTGACAGAGTAATTTTCATGTGAATGGTCACCAGTAGAGCTCACAAAATACTTTCTACCCAGAAAGATTTCTAAGCCAGAAATCAAAGGGTTACTTCTCCATGTGGCTTAAAAAAGAGACATTGAGCCGCTGAACTACTGTAGGGTGTACACAGATGGATCTGACCATCAGGCAGAGTAAGGGCAAGTAAACACACATTAAAGGAGTTGGCCTTAGAACCTTTTAAAATACACACTGGAGTGCAAATGCCATCCACATCAAATGAGGCTGCAGTCATGTACCTCCCTTTGAACCCCCTCTCTGCTCTGCTTTGGTGGGTCAGCTGACGTCTATACAGCAGGACAGACGCTACCGTGACTGCATTCACCCTCTCACAGCCAGATACTGTGTGTGGTTATGTTCGGGTTTCCTCAAACTCTTACACTGCCATATGATGTTACAGGAAACAGGAATTCAGTCTGTGTTGAGTTTGATTTTAGTTATTTGACAAATATTAATACACTTACACTAATAGCAAAAGTATACAGCAGACTTCAGGAAGCGTCCTGGACTTTTAGAGCGCATTTAGGCCCTACCAAGAATGAGACAGTTGATCTACATTGAATAGTAAGACGATGTGTGTGATTTGGTGCTGGGCAGGTTGTGTACAGTTAATGAAAGCCTTAACCAAAGCTGAAATGAATGGATCAAAACAGTAAAGACGCTAAAAAGGTCCATAGAGCTAAGGGGAACTGCGTTTGAGTGAAACTTTTCTGTGGGTTTGTTCACAACAAGCAATACCTTTCACACACAAGTATGTCATGTAATCACTTGTTAATGGGAAAATATTGATTATAGCCACTTTAAAATTACATCAGAAGGGAGACTTACCTTTGCCAGGTCCACCAAGGTGTTGGCCTGATCATTGAGTTTCCTCTGCTCCATCTTCACACTGCGCAGTCTGGTGGAGGCACAGGGAGGTGGGAACAGGAAGAGGGGGGAAGGAGGAGGTGGACAAAGGAGAAAGGGGAGGAGGCGAAGAGTGGTGGAGGGAATAAGGGAATAGAGGGGAGAAGGGCGGTTTGCAGGAGTGGAGCATAGAGAGACAGGTTGTTTGGGGGTTATGAAGGGACAGAGAGGGCCAATAGGGAAGAAAGAAGGAGGAGGAGGAACAACACAATTTTTTATCAGGTGTGCTCTCTCTCTCTCTCTGATGACATTGAAAAGAGAGAGGACAGCCTGCATGCATCGTAAATATATGTACTTTACATATGTATATGTATACATGTATAGAGAAATATATATGTATATATATATATACAAGCATTCCTGGTCTTGGTCAATGCAATACCAACCAAAACATGCAAAATTGCGGAAGCATACTATGCTCATTTTGAAAAAAATAAAGTCTGTGTTTATCATGTTTTATCTTTAATCTTTTTCTCATAAATGTGTAATGCTTTCAGTAGCACTTTTTAACTTAAAAAATAATTTTCCGCTGCAATGAGAAAGATGATCTTGCTACAACCCAAAATGTATTTGTTTTTGAGTAAGAGGAAAATAAATCTCAGTATAATGGCAAAAAGGTATTATTACTGTGACAAAACATGATGTTTTTTCCAGTAAGAACACAATATGCTTCCATACAAGAAAACCCCAAAATCTGTTTGAAATCAAAACATTCCCATCTCTTTCCACCCAAAAGTAAGACGTTTAAAAAGGAAAAAGATGACATGCCCTTTGTCAGTGCTACACACAGCTCAGTGGTAGGACTTCATATATACACACTGGTCATTCAGTAAGCGTGCAGTGACTGTGAGTGACTATGTGCACAATGAAATGTGAGTTTTGTGTGTGTGTGTGTGTGTGCATGTGTTGATGTGTGTATGTGTGGATGCCACAGATAAAAGATGAAGCTTGCCAGAAATAAACTGTCTAATGACACTGCTGAACATACAGCAACAGACATTTCAAAGAACTTGCGCAATGATACATCGGACATGTTTTGTGATGCCTTCAACATTGTGCCTCTTTATCTCTAATCAAATACATTATGCCACTGGAAGAACTGCTAACGCTGATGTGAATAATGTGTCATTGTTAGCGGTGGCATCACACAGCCATCATTCTGGATGTGTGAGAGGAAGAATTTCCCTGTTCGGCAAATTATGAGACAGGATGACATTCAAGGGCATTTATTCATGTGCAAATCAGTATATCAGAGCAGAGTGAGACTGCTCGCTTACGGCTCTATCTCTGTGGGAAACGTTTCAGCTCGTATGTGTCTGTTTGCTCGGCTTTGTCATCCCTTATGGCTGTCGAAGAATAGGGGCTAAAAGCGCTACTTATTAGTGTAACGCACTGTGAGGACAATTTTATTCTACAACCTACGAGTCGTATATTTTTGTGCTATGTCATCAATGTCATGTGCAAGCTTTGGCATTTGATCTTATTTAAAAAAACAAAAATCAATATTAAAACAACAGCAAACATTTCAACCTCATTAGAACTGCAGTACATTACAGTCTGTGTGTGTGTGTTCATGTCATCACAAAACCATCAGGAGTGTAAGATGAGTTCTGTTGATGCAGGTTAATATAGCCTCCAGAGTAGCTATATTAATCATGGGTAACATTATACAGTACGTTGTAGATGATTATGAACTGCTGGCCAGGCCAACAAAGCTCCAAGCTCATTCTCCGCAAGATGCTTTTTCTTTCACACGTTCTCTCCAGACAACTCTCCACTATTGACACCGGTGGCAAAATGTTGATGCTTAATTTTTTTTGTTTCATTCCATTCAAGGGGGGATGGGAGGGAGAGGGAAGCAAATGGAACACTGAAGTAAAGAAAAAATCAAAAACGATTCAGCATCCAGCATTTATTTTTTTTTTGGTAACAAACGCTTTTTTTCATGCATGTCAAACGCAGACATGGAGAGAAGAGGAGGAGGAGGATGTTGAGGAAACAGTAGGAGGAGGATACATAGAAGACTCAACTTACTTCTGAGCTCTGCAGTGATAGAGCAAAACAAAGACAGAACACAGTACAGAGTTTTAACCCCACAACATTCACGAAACGAGTGAAACCATTACACTTCTCACTGTAAGCACAGGGTAAAAGGGGGTCGGAGGGAGAGGGGGATGGGGAGGGGAATAGGAAGGACCATTACACTAGATTGCAGTGTGTGTGCTTGTGTATATGTGTGTGTGTGTGTGCGTGTGTGAGAGTTTACATGTGTGTGAGCATAACAATCAAAAGAAATGGTACTGTAAGAGAGGATATAGTAACAAACGCTAGAGGTGATACTACCAAATATTCTCAGCTACGACTACATTTAATCAGTTTATTAGCAATACAACTATTAATAATACAGCCTAAATATTTTGTACCACAAATAACATTAAAGACAATGACATCGATTGAACAGCTTAAGAACTATTTTTCAATAACATACTGCAGTTTTAGTTTTTGGGCATGCTGAGTGATTCCCCTTGGTGGTTGGTGGTGAACAACTCTGTCAAAGATTTTATTATACATTAGATGACACAAAACAAACGCAGGGCAGGACTTACTGGTGAATGGCTTGGAGAAACTTGCGCTGGTGTTTCCGCACCTTGGCGTGATCAATCTTCTTGACCAACTTAGTGTGTTTGTAGATGAGCCATGTTTCCCTGAGTACATTGGCAGCTGTGTTCTTTACCTGTGAAACAAGGTTGAAGATAACATAAGATGTACAGTAACTTCTCCAAGGGGTTATAATGGTTTGGACATGGACATATTCAAATTTGAAAGTCTATCCATGATTAATATTTCTGTCTGAAAAAATTAACTACAGAGGAAGGTGAAATAGTGGCAGGTTAGTAAGTGAACTTTATTTCTATAGCACTTTTCAAAACCAGAGTTACAAGCTAACCAGGGTTACAAGGTGTAGCATACAATACAAACTTTTTTAATAGAAGAATTTCGGGGAATGGTCAAACATAGAAAAATAAAACAAACTCAAAATAAATAAAATGCAACTACTCGAGTAGCAGTTATAAAAATGCCGGCCTATGCACGGATTAAAAACCTTTTTTAAATGCGACACAGACTCAGCTGATGTGTCTGGAGTTTACAAGTTTACGCTTTTTACTATTCCGTGTTTACACCTGGCATTAACATGCGTCCTGGATGATCATGTAACGTTACGTCCACTAAAAGTGCTTGTTTTTGCCACTGACAGGCTCAGATTGTTGTATCTGACAACATTATGGAAAGGACCCTATAGACATAGACCTTTTTCTTAAAGAGTAAGATCGTTTTTGTTTAACCAGAAACAGCCATTGTATCGCTCTGTCATTTTACCTCACAGAACACGGGAGTTGCTGGTGCAATTTCAATTGTTCAATAATAGCAAAAAGTAAAGCTATCTGTCCATCAGGACACTCCGTAAATCACAGAGAGTTGAGGCAGAACAGCTGGAGGACATCAGAGGAAAAATCAGAAAATATTATCTCCATAAAATATGTCCAGTTTCACAAAAATCAGTGAATAAAGCCATAAAGAGAAGAATAAACATATTTCTGCTACACAACATTGTTTTTTGTTTTTTTACTTTATCAAATTTTCTTTTGTCTTTGGATGGTTTACCTCTGGATAGTTTTAGATAGTTTGACTTTAGGCCTCTGCGTTGGGTGCGTGGACCCCAATATACCTGCTTGCAGGTCTTGTTCTTTAGGCCTCTAAAAACTATTCAAATTATACAGTCTGAAATTTTAATTATACAGTCTGAAAAATGGAAAATCACTCTTTGATAAAACTGTTTACAGCACATATCCATATGCAATCTGTTATGAGGGATCATAAGTAGGCAAAACCTTGTTTTAAGGGATTATAAACCAAAATATTTAGGCACTCTTGCTGTAAAAAACAGCAATATATTATCACAGATATTCGAGATGCAGTAGTATGCTGTGACTCACTCGTTTGCAGAGTTGTGTGTCCATCATGAAGTTGTGGACATGCTTCTCAGCCTTGGTCAGCTCCAGCTTCCTGGCTACCACTGCAACGACCAGTGCAGTGCAACCAGCTCCCTGTTGAACCAGTAAAGAAACAAAGCAAAGCAAATGTCTTCAAATGTTATTTACAGTGAGCTGCATTTGGTTTCACTTAAATCTTTACTGAAACACCAGCTGAAAGAAGTTTTTCTTCTATAAAAACAACTATCAGTTAAGTAGAGCACAATAGCTAAAACACGCAGTGTTCAAGTTTTTCAGACAGTTTTTCAGACAGTCTGGAAATCAGTTAATCAGAAAGGTGAAGCAGGCTAAAACATACATGTACCGATATGTAACGGGCAAGAGAGGTCTGTACTCAATAACAAGGCATGTGTATGTGGGTGAATATAGTAGATAGTAGTAGTAAACTCAAACCACTGCCAACTGATGTAGGTGAGTTCAAACATCATGAATTTTCTTATGTGGTTTCAGGATCTTCAGTTACACGCTGTCACAGGCTTTTGTTGATTGTCAATCACAAATTGCTCAAAATCTTCACATATTTAGCAACTCGATAAAAGTTACACAAGTAGAATTATATCTAAAGTTAGCTCAAAGTTGTGTTTCTTTTTGCAGTGAGTTCAGTCATGGTCAGAGTGTAGCTGGCAGTGAGTGTAGTGAGAGCTGAGGTTTAGTTTTATAACTGTTCCAGTCAGAGTTGTCCTGTGAGAATGTTATGTATTTATCTGTGTGAAGAAGAGAGGAACCCACCATAATCCCTGTAAGCAGACACACGCCTTTCCCACAGTACGTGTGTGGTACCATGTCCCCGTAGCCAATCGAGAGGAAGGTAATCGAGATGAGCCACATGGCTCCCAGGAAGTTACTGGTCACTTCCTGTTTGTCATGATACCTGAAGTGACGAAGATAAGCAGAAGTGGCATAGACACAGTCAGTAAAACTGCGCGCAGTTTCTTGAACGTGAGCATGCTGGAGAATGATGTGGTGCTGTGTCAACCAAACAGGGGTGGTGGGTGGAGGAGGTGGAGGTGGTGAAGATCGAGGAGGAGGAGGAAAAAATCATGGCGAAAGGTGTTACAACTGTTTTGTAAAGCCAGTTTGGCACAGAGTATAAAAGAATGCATCAAAGTCCATTCTGAGTAACAAAAAATAAGGTATATTCAATGGATTTGCAAGAGACACTATGATTCATTTCTATTCTTCTTTGGCTTTGAGTAATTTCTATCTGAGACAGTTTAATGGAGAAACATGTTTAATGGGTAGGAAACGTAAACTGACACGAAGGCAGAAAAAAGCAAATAGTGTCAGTTTTTTAAATAAATTGATGGAATGATTTCAAACCGAGAGAGCAAAACCACTGAACATGTGTTTCATGTTCAGTGTCTGTCAATATCAAAATTTACGATTTGGTGAGAGGAAATGATATGAAGGAGCATTCAAAAAAATGGATCTGAGGCCAAATCACTTACTCTTGTCGTACATTAGCATAGAAATGACAATTTTAGACAACATGATTCAAATGACAAAGACACAGGCCATGTCGCTGTAAGTTGCTGGATAAAGAGTACTGCAGGTCAAACTTGTTTTAAATATGATAACCCGACAAATGTAATGTCAGAGCATCCAAAAATGCATATACTGCTGCATTAAAGCGAACTAACAATTGGCTTATTGGTCACGGTTTGCTGCAAATCTTCCTCCATAGAGTTTACGCTGCCCCAAAAAAGGTTTGGCAATGCAAAACATCACTTCAAACATGTTGTTTGCTGAAAATAGCTGACAGCCATGCTTGTCAGTCCAAAGGCCCACAGTGCGTATGGAAAGATAGTTCTATAAAAAAAACCACACTGCACAAAGCTGGATTGATGATGACATTCCCATACCTTTTGCAGCAAGACAAAAGTCCATCACAGAGGCAAATCTGCCACCCACCCTCATTCAACTCGCCTCATTATTCCCAATGGGCTGTCTAGGAGGAGATCAGATAAGATTTAATTTTGGAGTTAAAATCAAATATTCATTAAATACTTTGAGACAACATCTCGCTAACATCCTTCTGACAAGACAACATAGATGGAGTCTAATTTCTTGGGATTTTGTTAAGGGCTTTTCTAAAGGGGATTCATGAATTGCTAACGACTTTGAACTATCCAGCAGTGACCTACCACGTGGACTCAAAATGGCCAGAACAATTACCTCTAATTAGTGCACAAGTACAGATTGGAACACTTGGGGCCAAACGGTGAATTTCTTAAACTTTCCTTTCCAAATGAAGGCAAAAAAAAAAAAAACTGTTGGTTTTGTAGAAATGCCCACCCCTTCTCCTCCAAGACAGTTCATTGTTACCAAATAAATAAATCAACTAATCATGCCTTCTGCAGTTCTTAAAACTCCCACTCTCAAGTTTCTATTCATGCTTAAAGTCAGGAGGAAAAATAACTATGAGCACTCCCCCCCCCTCAGAATGACAAAAAAAAAGTGTGCGGTCTGTGGGATTCAAGCTTCTTAAATGACATGCAGAGAAGCAGTCTGTACAACAACATGCAGGAATAAAAAAGATGTCTGCATCCTGCATGCTTGAAAGTCAGTATATTGAGAGCAGGGGAGCGATGGGAACCTCTGACAAATACTGCAGTATTATCAGGTGGAAGGGGATTGTGCGTCTTCGTGGAAGGGCTTTCATTTGTAAACAGTGGGGTAGGATCGGATGAGTAACAAAGTAAGAAGCTCATTGAATTTGACACCCCTGTCTCTTTTACCTGCATCCCAACACTTCGCCAGCTGCCCTTTGATAGCTGCCAGGGGGCTAAACTTGATCAGCTGGCTAAATATTGTAATTACAAGTGACTAGTATGTTAATTTCATTCATCTTGTCATCAAGGCGTGCAGAGAGTGAGTCATGTCTTCAAGGCAGGCAGAAATGTGCTGCACCTTTTGGCACAGTGAACAATGTATTACAGTGTATTTCAGTGGCCTTCTCTCTGTTGTAAATATACCCCATAAATATGCTTGACAAAAATGCAGAAGGCATCATTTTTTTAGAGATAAAATGTTTTAGAAAATGCTTCCTGTTTTATTATCTGTTTTTTTTCCCAATTGTGAACATGGCAGTAAATTTCCAATACACATATTTCAATAATTCTCTGCTCTGAAAAAGAGCGGAAGACAGCCATATGGGAATAGAGACAGAGGCTGAATGGGGAGCTAATCAATAGCATTTTAACGCTCTCAATATACTGTGTCAAGTTTTGGAATAGCATGGAGAAGAGCTGGCACCACTTTCAACCTATTCCAGGACAAGAGTTATATAGTGTCTAGAACAGATAGTTTTATCCCCCACTGTGAAATCCTCCCTGACAGACACTCTGCAGCAAAAGCATTATCCTGAAATCACTTACTCAAATATTTGAGAGGTGATGTTATTTATCCAATACTGTATATATAATAATACTGTTATTCACACCCAAATGATCTCTGAAACTTTGCTTCTGTGGTGGATTGGAGGAGGGAGTACAGCATGATTCACACAACCTAAGACAAATAAGGTAACATCTCTATGGCTCAATCTGCAACTAAACAGGTAACAATATCCTCTATGAGTTTGCTTCCTCATCGATCTCTTCAAATTATCACCAATGCATCAACTAGTCTTGTTAGCCCTGCTCATTATTAAAATGTAAAACCAACAGTAGGATGTTTTCTGTTTACGTGCACTAATGAATGATTCCCAGTGATTTCATATTTTACCTGCCGTCGTGTGTGGATGAGCTTATGATACATATGACGAGTACAAATACAGTGGCCAAACTTGACAACACAACCTCTGAACAAACAGAATCGTAATGATGGATCAAATGTGAAAGAGCAACACATTTCCCTCTGACAACACACACAGACACACACACACACACACAAAAACTATCAGGAATATTTGAAATGTTTGACTAAAAACACTACAATATGCAATATATTAACAAAAGGAAAAACAAGTACATGCAATACTTAAAAAGAGTTATTATGAATGCAACATAACTAGCTTCAATCTCAATGCTTTTTAATGAAATGTGTCACATTCTTATCAGCAATTACTTTAAAGGTTTATTTTTATAGGGTTATTTTCTTGTTTTGGAGTGAATCACCTCACATACAAGAAATCCGTGAAACCGCCATGACACACTGCTTCAACAAAAGGAAAATAATAAAATAAAAATAAGGCACAATCTGCTTCCAAAGAAGAGAGCTTTGAGGTGTTGCACATATATATGTTGCTTTTGTGTTTTGTGTCCCTAAAATACACATATGTTGGCCTTTTCATATAGACTAATACATGCAAAACACTACACCAAAATCTATAGTTCAAACTTCGTCTAGAAGAACCACAACGTTGCCTCTGTTTCTACTTTCCTCTGCTGGTCAGCTGCTACAGCAAAGCAAATGACTTCCTCCAGATTCAAAATCTACTGGTTAATATTCAGTAGTTATTGCCTGCGTACAATAACAACACTTCCCCTCTTCTTCCTGCATTTTGGTTTCACAACAACAAAAACTAATTTAAAAAATGTTTCAACAAGTGCAAGTCTTGTTGATATAAATGAATTTGAGCGCTGGCTGAGATTACTTGGGGACAAATATGTTTGGATGCTCCTCGAGGAGTGTGTTAGTTGCAGTAAACATGAGCAGATTAAACTCACAGTGATGATGATCCAATTAAAAAACTGCAAACCTAACAGTGTTTTTACAGCACAGCCAATATGCAAAGCAAGCAAGCAAGCAGCACCCTCAAAGTTGACTGTAGCAATTGTATGATTTGTGCATTTTTATAATATGTTTACACGTTTAAAAAAAACAAATAAAAAATCAATCCAACCTAGTTAAGTTGAGCTAAATCAATAGAAGTTATTTTCATCAAAATATCTTCTATAATGTTTTAATTGCAGAACACTTTAGATACAATTGTTTGGCATTATACCAGAATTACAATATCTAAAACTCAGATTTTAACCTTTAACCTTAATGTAGTTAAAGTTACTTTTTAGCCATGCTGGCTTTAGGGAGGGCAATGTCAGTCTGCCTGTCGGTGTATCCACCACTCTGGTCCAGACTGAAATATCAACAACTATTAGATGGAATGCAATGATTTTTGTACAGACATTTGTGTTCCCCAGAGGATGAATCCTGATGACTTTGGCGATGCACTGACTTTTCCTCTAGCGCCACCATGAGGCTCACATTTGTGGTTTTGAGTGAAATGTGTCAACAGCTATTGGATGGATTGCCAAGAAATTTGGTATACACATTCATGTCCCCCTCAGGATGAATTGTGATAACTTTGGTGAGGCCTTAACTGTTCATCTAGCTCCACCATCAGGTCAGAATTTCCACTGCTTTTCTCTTTGCTTTCATTTTGGTTTACAACTATATACCCGTAAAACTAATGACATTCCCATCAGCCCCAGCTGTACTTTGTGTTTATTGCTAATTAGCAAGTGTTAGCATGCTAAATGGTGAACATGGTAAACATTGTACCTAAACATCAGCATGTTAGTGTGCTGAGGTTAGCATTTACCAAGTACAGCCTCACAGAGCAGTTAAAATGCAGTCTGTAGATTCTTGTTTTTGTCTTGTTACAATTTATATTGCATCTTTCATATTACATCACATGTAAATAAGGACATAAGACACTTTTTTGGAAAGTTACATAAAGCTGTTGCTAGCTTGGGAAAGAAAGATATTTATACTTGGGGAAAAAATGTGTATGCTCACACCCTAAGTTTGACATACATCTGTACTTACACTGCACTGTAAGAAAGGTTTTCATTGTACTATACATGAGGTATCATTACACTTTTGTGTTTCATTCACTTAAATTCAAACATATATGCAGAGGACAGAAAGCAGCATCTGCAGCCATCTTCATCTCTTGGTTTCGTGCCAGTTTAACTCGTCAATGAATTCTTAAACACACTTGACCAGTCGAGGGACTCAATGTCACAATGACCCCTCATCTGATAATCAAACATGGAGGAGTGGCGGTCTCACAAGGTGTGTTATATTTGTACTTTAGCCAAATAACATAAAATAAAAACCAAGGGTGCTGTGTAGCAGAAACTGGACATCAGCTTTTGATTAAGTGTGACCTAATAAGCCTTTGTTGCAGGACATTACTTCCTGTTACACCTACTGTATAAGTGTTGCAGGGAATTAAATGATTTTGTTGCACCACTGGAAATATGATTGCACTTTAACAATAAATTATACATAATATATTGCTGTCAACCAACTAAGTTGTGAATCCAAAAGTAAAGAGCTGCTTGGGTTTGCTGACTTGCAGATTTTTCAGCAAGGCAGGCTTCAGGCCTCCGTTGCCAGAAAGGATCAAGTGTGTGTGTTTGTGAATCTCATCCATTTTAAAGATGCTGCATGAGAATTTCTGAGTGCATGAGTCCGCTACTCTGGTATAACTAGTGAGATTTCCTGTCACCCTATAAGTCACCCTATTACAAATAATAAAGTAAAAGACATCAGCAAACGTAAACCTTCGCAAACTTTCATATTTAAGCTGAGTCAAGCCTCTTCTGTCCTTCTTAATCTACAAGGCCACTGGAAACTCTGAACTCATGAAGCCCTTAATCTTAATGTTTCAATGCTGGAGTGTGGTTATGTCTCTGGGGTTATCAGATAGTGAGTATCCTAATACAGATGTTTCATTGAGTTCTGGTATCCCAGTCCCTGTGGAGCCTGTTACCAAACCTGTGCTCAAGCTGGAAACAAGTTCACAACAGTTCCCATGTAATTTTCAAAAACAGCATTTTGCTCCCAGAAATAATAATGCAATAGCATGCTCAAGGGATTTCATCATATACCCAGTAGTGTTTAAGTGTACTTTGCTGCAAACTCTGGGTATCCAACCTTCAGGGGACAGAGACAAGCTTTGAAACACCACCATTTCACCTCCACTGCCAACTAAGTACACCTAAGCATTTTCTTTCATGTCCCCAATCTTACCCAATACACTCAGCACTCCACAAAACACCTGATCTGCTGTAATTCTGCCCACAACACCGAGTTTAGCTTTAAGATAGCACTTGCTTATTAAAGCCTGTGAGATTGCCAACTGTCTTTCTAATCCCTACCCACATTCTGGTGCCCTACAAAATGCCGAAAAAGGTTTCAAGATTTGTAAGTTTTAATTCTTTCATATCAAGTCAATTCCATATCACTTTCCAGTAGTTCGTTCTCCTTTGTTTGCTGCTGTGAGACACATGGACATCCTTAAGAGAAACTCATTCTAAATCTGACAAAACACGTCTAAGAGTATAGATGAGTAATGAAAGGATTTTGTCAGCTCTGATTCCCTTGTCTGATTCTTTATCAGCTGTTTGATGCAACGTTAATTGATAAAGTGTTAGGAGTATATAAAGGTTTTATCGCATCAATTTAGTTTTATTGTTCAAATTTAGTTGAGAAAGAAATACATTATTAAGTATCTTAATAATATCAGAACAACGATTAAAAAGGTAACAACTAGTGGTCTTGAAATATTTTGTTGGATCCTGAGTTTGACTACCATTATCCGAAACAGATGAAATAGGAGAATATTTTTGCAAAAAAGTCATTCATAAAATATCAGCTTTTTTAAAAGTCTACTAAGACTACCTTAATTCCCTTATTAAATTTATTTGACTGTGTTTTTGAACACTGAATATGTTAACACAATGAATTTTGTTAGCAGGTGTGCATCCACCCTCCACAGACGTGCCAGCACATTCTGGGACATTTAGGAGCTTGTCAGCTTATACATATTAACACAACACAATAGTCATAGATACTGTGAGTGGGGGGAGTTTGGTATGATGATTTATTACTCAGCAATGACAGGAGTGTGGTCTGTTAAATGTTGTCATTGTGAAAAAGTATAAAAAGACAACGGAAGCATTCAAAAAGTGCTGCCGTGGTTGATGCAGTCCTTGCCTACAGTGCTGTAGATCCCTAGTCAGTGTGTTTTGGGCCCCATCAAAGCTTTATTGTAGCTCTAATATTAATAGATAATAGATTTTACTTGAGGTAAGGGTGTGCACTTGTATAAGCTTGAGGGGATGCAGTATTCACAAGCAAGCAAAAACACTACTCCTGCAGTGCATTGACACCAGATGCTTGAAGCTACTCTTGGTTTCCCCCTTGGTTGATCCCTTTCTAAGAGCAGATCTCCAAAGAGCAGTGACTGAGATGACTTTATAGACTGTACACTGAGGACAGCAGCTACATAAGAGTTTAGATTCTCTTAAAATGGTAGGAAGCACCACTGATATTTTGTCTTTCAGAACTCAAATTTCGTCTAACTGTATACCTACAATGAACTAAACAAACCTACAGAAAGAAAAAGTAATTGTGCCTGAAACTGGATCTGCATTTCTAAGCCAAAGTAAAAAAAAAAAATAAGAGTAACATCTGAAGGAACTTTTTACTTTCAGCTACTACTACCTGTCTTTGAAAAAAGAACAGCAGTGGTTCGGCTCATGATCTTCAGTGCAGATCATATCTTGGGTGATTATAACGTCCACATTCTTTATTATGCAAACGTGCTTTGCGGGCTCTGTATATGACTTTGCCATAGGCTGCAATCAATACTATGCCTGCAGAGCGTGCATTAAAACAAGTTATCAGATCAAGTCATCAAACCATAGAGAATCCACAAGTCCTTGAGGTTTCAATTTGCACAAAATCCACCCCAGTCTTTGTGGAAGAGATGCTCATTTTAAAGATAATGTTGTGGATGAGTCAGATTAGGGGAAAAGTGTATTAGACACTTGAAAACGCATAGCAAACAGTTCACTTTGTGATGATCATTGTTAAGCACATTGATCCAACATTGCATCAGTGTTTTTCAATAAGGTGTGGCCGTTTGTTCTTCAGGGTCTGTTAGATTTATGCCAGCATTTGTGGACAGAAATGCTTTGAAATAATGGATATATTTCAAAGCTGTCATCATCCGTTAAGCCAGGAGAATATGGAGGCATTTTTTTGTTGCAACCCATTTTGCTGCATTCTGAATATGAATCTAATAACAAACTAAAAGGAACAATTCTTTGTTAAATTTGCATCTCTACAGTGATGGATCAGTGTGGTTGCATTCGCAGCCTGGAAACTGTAAAGTTGTAAAATCTACCTGAATATTTTATGTAAACCTGTGGTTGGTGTGAGAAAGTTCAAGTTGCACTGGTGTGTATTTCTCTGGTTAGATATTCGGACAGTCTGTTCTTGGCTGGGGCTGTTTGTATCTTGTGGCTAAGCAATGACACAATCTGGATGTCAGACCTTGGGAGTAGGTGTAGCTGACTAGTAACTCAAGCCAAGATAATCTGGTGCTGCGCTCTAAGGGAAAGTCAGCTAAACTTTCCGAGAGCTTCACGTAGCCTTCGGGTCCTCAGCGGAGAAAGAGAAGGTGAGAAACAGCAGTCTCACATCGCCTCGAAATAGAGCATTTTGTTTCAGATAACAGAGTTAGAACAGGAGAGGAAGAGAATTAGATAACAGTTAAAGAGAAAAAGGAGCGAGAAACTAGGGAGGCAGGCAAGGCATGCATGCAAGTGTGTAACTGAGAGATTAGGCCTGCTTGTTATGGATAAGGGAAGGCAAAGGGACAGGGAATCACTAGTGGAGAGAGATGATGAAAAACTGCAAAGCGTGCCACGTTAGATGGGTACAGTAGGAGATCTGCAAAGGATCAGTCAGGAGTAAGAGAGAGAGGGAGGGAGCCTTATGGTAGTGAGGGAGAAGCCCAAAGAGCTTAGTTAAGGAGCTTAGTTGAGGTAGGTTAGCTCTGAAGATGGGCTGTATCAAGAAAGAAGGGAGAGGGGGCCAGTGACCAGCAATAAATCCATCTACTGTAACATTAGCATTCCTCCCAACTCCACCCTCCCTGCACCCCTCCATCCCTCTCTGCTCCCTGGTTGTGCGTCTTTCATTCCCCCCATCTAGGCATTTTCCAGGAAGACTCCGTGCTCGTCCAATCTCACACCGTACTGCCCTTTGATTGGCTCAGGAGCGTGGTCAATGTGACAGCGTAACAGCACATTTAACAGAAGATACAAAAGTCACACACAGCACTTTGGGAAACAAGCGCCTCTTTTTTTCCACTTTTTTTTTTTTTTTACTTGAAATGATGGGATTGATAAGTAAACATGAAAACTTGCATGCTGTTTAGATGTTTACCAGAGGAGGGGACGAAAGGGGATGAGGACATTCAGTTCACGGACGTAAACAGAAACTGGAGACGCTGCATTCAGCACATAACATTCTCCTTCTTCCAGAGTGTCTCAGTTTAAGAACAATGTGCTGTGCAACGGAAAGCAATGCCCTCATTTACCTGCCTAGCTCTGAACTGCGTAACACTAGTCACATAAAGTTGCCGATCAAAATCATGCTATGTTAGATAGTTAGACACACCCGAGACGAAAATGACATTACATAGTACACAAAGTGACTTGACATTTGTCCTCTCCTTGCATACTCAGACCTTTTTGGCTACAGGAGACAAACTGTCTTCACCTCTAGAACAAAATCTTTGGGGTAGAAGCAACAAAAGTCTGTGGAAAACCATTACAACACTGTTCAATTAATTTTGTGTAAAGGGAGACACATAATGGGATGGTAATGTGTGAACACAAAGAACAGAAAGGCTTTTGCTCCTCGACAAATCTTTGGAGTTGCTGCTAAAAAGACTTTTTGTGCAATATGGATCTATAACAATTGCATAAGGAGAGGGAGAGAAAAAATGAGAAAAGACAAATTGCCCTCTGGCAGATTCATGAAGGTGACTTGAAGGAGCTGCTCCAATTTAGCACAAATTTCCTCCTCCTCCTCATCCACCTCCTTTTCCTCCAGCCCCTACCGGCCTAACACACAATAGTTAGCAAAGAGACGCTTGCTTCAAAGTGCTGCTCACACCGTTGCTCTCTGCTGTGCTCCTATAGCCACTAAAAGCCTGTTTTCTTAGCAGAAGGATGGTGCCACTTTCATGCCAACTAGAGGGCCTACCTAATCCTCCTTTGCTATACTGTGTTTGCAAAGGATCATCGATTAATTGTTTTAAATGGGCTGCCCCTTCTCTCCACTACCACCCCACCCTCCAGCTTCACTCAGGGCAGCAGTGGCGCCAGCTCGGTGCAAAATGATAAGTTGTTTTTTTCCACGGCTAGAGAACGAGGACTCACATGGTATCCCTATGGAGCAGCATAGTGGGGAAATAGAAAGTACAACAAAACATTATACAAACACACACACACACATGCACGCACACACACCTGCATGCTTGCACCCATCCGTAGAAACACACACAGACATGCGTACACAAATCCACCCATCTGAACACACATGTTATTCTGAAACTGAAACCAAAGGACTAATGGCATGCACTGCTCATGGAAAGTGTGTGTCACAGAATGTGTGTGTGAGAAAACCAAGACTCTTAGAGATTCTGTGCTTCTCAACTAATCATCTTTTTAAATCCAGATTTCAAAATTGACCCCAGCATACAGTCTTCTATTAATGAGATACTAATGAGACCTAATAATAACAGTAATCTCAATGTTTAGCCAAGACATTCATTGTTAAAATTAAAGGAATAGTTTGACATTTTGGGAAATACACTTACATGCTTTCTTGCAGAGAGTTAGATGAGAAGATCGATACCACTCGTGTCTGTATCGTAGTTAAATGTAGCTAGACCCAGCAGGTGGTTAGCTTAACTTAGTAAAAAGACTGTAAACAGTGAGCCTGGCTCTGTCCAAAGGTAACAAAATCCTCTAAGGCTCACTAAGTATCACGTTACATGTTGTTTGCTTAATCCATACAAAAACCTAAGCGTAAAAACAACACTTGGCCGTTTCACGGGGGGTTATGTGCCAGACTATTCCTGAGCTGGAACCAGTAACTTCCTGGAGTTTCTGCTGGTTACCTTCCCTCTGTTTCATGTCCTTGTACTAAGCTACGCTAACCAGCTGCTGGTTCAAACTGCATATTTACTGGAGTGGAATCAATCTCCTTGTGTAACTCTCGGTAACAAAGCCAATTAGCATTTTTTCTTAAATTTCAAACTACTGTCTATTTTTAAGGCTGGGAATAAGAAAGAGAGATAGTGAATGAGTGTGCATCAGTAGCCGTGAAATTCCCAAAATATGAATTATAGTAAGCTGCTGAGCTGGACATTATAGAAGCATTACCATAATAGTATACAAACTGGACAGTGTGTTGCTTTGAACATGTGCCAACATTAGGTTGAGGTGACACCAGTTACACCTCACTGTCCTGCCTCTTTGTTTCTAGAGGAGCTGGTGTCTGCTGGTTTAAACCCACCAACCAACAGTTGGAGGTGCTGAGGGTCCGAGAGGATCCAGGGTTGGACGTGCGAGGGGGGGTGGTTAGTGACAACACGGGGGGATAGTTAAGAGGAGAGGTAGAGGAAGGGAGGGGAGGTATTTAGTAAAAGCAGGCGAGGTGAGCTGCAGGAGGACGGTGAGCATCTGTAGTCAGGGCCTGGCTGAAAGCCTTCGTCTGAGCTGATGCTTTACTTTTACAGTGCAGCACATGTACAGTATCATATTGGGTCTGACAAGAACTGCTGTTATAGATCTTCCACTCTCCACCCACCCTACTCAAGTCCCCCTTCCACTCCAACTGCACAAAAATGACTTTGAAACATCAAAGCTGGCATTAACGTCTCATTTCCCTATGCAAATGCAAAACGAGACAGTAAAAAAAAAGCTGTTCATTTCTCCCTGCCTCTTTCATTTTCAGTGAGAATTGTTGCTGCCCCCTTGAGACGAAGCCCGATGCGCAGTTTTGGGGAGAAAACGGGTTAGGGGATCCTGGGGGCTGCTCTGCATTACCAAAACAAACCATTCAGCAAACAAACAATTAGACACTCATGAATTATGGACAAGCCATCTAAAATAGCAATAAAAACAAGGAGTGGGGAGTCGTGGAGCGATTGCTGAGCTAATGAAACGTATGTCAGGGTGTTTTTAAACACTCGGGCAGTGGAGTAGTATGCGGGAGTATCAGTGTATGCCTTTCCTGTACACACGTGTACAGTATTTATATGTAACCTATCCTGGTGAATCCGTACATTGAACCAGTGCAGATGAGCGACCGAAAACAAGGTAACACTGAGAAGCCTCAAACAAAACAGAGACGAGAGTGAAGGAAGAAAGGTGTCTAGTAATCCACAACGCGTGATTGTGCATCAGCCATTTTGTTTTTCAATTTGTCCCCCAGCTACATCCATTATTCACAATCCTGTGTTTACCTCTCACAGACGCGCACAGTCCATGCAGCAATGATCCAGGAGGATATACTGAACACCAGCAGAACAGTTCCTGGACAGATGGTCATGAGGGTCTTCATGACAAAGCGTGTGTTGAAGTTGATCTTGTTGAGGGCGCCGATGCTGCGAGACGACGCGTCCGTGAACAGCTTGCTGTGGAGTAACATGACCCTGCCTATCAGGTAGAGTCTCAGGAACATGGGGATGGAGAGGATGATGTCCACGTCAGCATCGGCCACCGACGGCATGTAGGTAAAGGCCAGCCGCGCCGTCCAGGTGAAGACGTACTGGCCCGGGATGGGATGGATGGCACACACCAGCAGCTCCAGCACGATGAAGAAGATCCGCTCATACGTCATGGCTATCCTCCAATCGTCCGCACCATTGTCGACCATAAACAGCTGAAGAAAAACATACATACACCAATATCTTGTTTGAGAAATATTCTTCCAAACTTTTTTGCCACTTTTTGAGTTTGGTGTTTTTGGCTTTTTCAGCATTTTCTCCAAATTTTCCATCCTCTTCAACCCCCCACACCTACAAAGCGTTTATCATTACAAACTCATATTGTGAGACACATATTATTCGAATCAAACCCACAGATTTTATTTAAAACTGGAGGCAAGTTCTGAAGATGTCCTGATTTGAATATTTAATTTAAATGTGATACGTCTGGTGCAGCTCAAGCAGCGCCAGACAGATCAAGCAGATAAAGAACTTACTGGGATGTAATTCAGTGCAACTTTAAACCAAGCACAACAACAAAAAATTACATAAACTGTGATGCACTAAAATGCTGCAAAGAAAACCTCATATAATATCAGAAATCTGGTCTACAGATGCATTGTGTTTCTGGATTACTTTTAAGTAACATAAAAAGGAGGTGCTATGTATAAACAGTGTTATAGCTTTCTAATTGTGAATGTTGTCACTATGTCATCACATTTAATCAAATACATTTATTTACGTGTGAACATTCATTTTGTGTGTAGGCCTACCATACTTTATAATATAATAAATGTATATCATAACTGTATGTATTATTGTCAACATAAATTCATTTTTCATATGAATTACTTTTTAGCACAATAAATGCAGTGTTTCAATATTTTTTATTAGTTAACTTTTTTAGCAATGCCCAATTGCCAAATCCTTGTTATCACTGTCATTATTATATCATTTTTACAACACTGATACCAAAAACTGCTGGTATAATGAATAAAATTACGTTATTTTTTATGTAGTAGACTCACCTGGATTTCCCGGGCATGGTACATTATTATAAGACCAAGCAATATAACAGTGGAAAGGCTGATAAGGCATTTCAGTGCAAATGAGTATGAAGATTCCTATGGTGAGAGAAAAAGACAGGAAAAAAGGTATTAGAAATAGCCATGTTAGATGCACACAATTAACACATTGTTTATTACAATATACAATCTAAACTTATATATCAGAATAACAAGATAAACTGCTCCTTGTATTCATTGTAGATGTGCATTTTCCATATTTTCAGTGTCTATATTTAGCATACAACCAATGATTTCTGAGTTGTATGTTACCACTTAGCAACAAGGTGAAATGAGGAAGTTGAGCAAAATAGGTAGAATTCAAGGGAAAGCTGAGTTTTTAATGTAATCTGTAAATGTTGTGTTATATTGAAAACAAATGCTCCTAAGGTTGGCTTAGATGAGTAGCATAAATGTCCCCATATAAACACACGCATATACATAAGCGTATGCCCACAAAAGTATATACAGCTACACACACACACACAAGAGGACACACACACATGCACACAGAGTACTTATTAGCTTAAAAGTCTAACTGAGACCAGATAATGGGGTTTTACACACAAACAGCGCAGTCAGGATGTTGCTAAACAATGCAGCTGCAGGTGTAGGTGCAGCCTGGTATTATCTATGGATGCTGTTCCCCACCATCTAAACTACCAATTAATCAAAGCCCAGCACTAACAGGGGGACTTTCCATTTAATGGTAGGTGCAGAAAAGGCAAGGCTAGCATTAGCAGGGGGGCCACCACAGTGGTGATAAATAGGCCAGCTGGATGCTAGCGCTGCAGTGTTGTTGTGTGTGTGTGTGTGTACATGGGGGCCATAGATCTAGGAAATAAGAACCTGTACTACTCAAGTCCCCCCCTCTATGTTGGTAAAATGCCATTTGATAAATCAATTTAACAGCCATGGTGTAAAAACGGCGCTCTGCAGCAGGCTAATGATCCTAGGGTTGTTATTATATAACGGCACCGACAACAAATGACAAAAACAACAAGTGGAAATATCATTCATAATAGTCAGTGTGATGACAATGAGAACTGCTCATTATTACTCTGTCCTTCGGTGGTCCATATTACAGAATGTATTTTTAGCTATCAACTAGATTGCTTTGCCCCTCAGGTCGGCGACATGTTCTCAAGACATTCTAATGTCTGAAATTGTTTTGAGAAGTCCCTGGTGAAATAACATTGAGTAAACCAATTAATCCACCTGCCAGAGGTTCAAGGATTTTACGGTCCCAGTGCTCACTGCCTCTTAACGTGTTTCCCTCCTTCAGGGCTTAGAAAACCTTGGCTGAGTCTCAAATGTCTGCTGTGTGATGTGACGTGGGATGGAAAATGGACCATCAGCTGCACATGCTACCTGTCTGATGTGGGGTGGGGGTGGGGTGCTGTGCCACTCAGAGGGTCATTTCCATTTCAGCTGAGGTCAGCTTGATGAATGGACTGAACCCCACTCAGTAACAGTCACAGACAAACCTACTGACTATCCTACTATCATCCTATAGATTACTGCACTGAATTACTATATCGTACAGACACACATTCACTCATACCTATGTGTAGTCAAAAATGCATTTAAAAATTCAAATAAATCCAACAGACACAACTGGAAAAAAATCTATTCCTCACGAAAGGAACATACTAGTGTTTTGTATGGTTTAGCCCATTACCTACAAATGTACTTGACATTATTGCTGATGATTTTTCAAAGCATACCAAAAGCTTTTATATGCCAAACTACATTTGAGATTTGTACCAGTCGGCTGACATACAATGTTTTTGACAGTAGAGATCATTAATCAACAACTTTTTGGCAAGCGACTTTCAAACTTTGGATGCCAAAGCATCCTTGACAGCACCAAAGTTTTGAAAATAGCCACTTCTCAGAGCTACAGCATAATGTGTCAAAAATGTAACTTTGACAACAAAATAAAGATGACAAAATATTCACCTTAAAGGATGTTATACAATCAAAAAAGGAAGTGCTGGAAACCCCTTAGTAGGAAGCTGCGATGTTCTCTAAAAAGACACTGAAATTCTCTTGTTCTTTGGTGGTTTGCAAACAAAGAATTAGCACTACCACCACCCACTGATGTAGTAGCAACTACCTCTGTATTATAAAACAACTTGTCCCGCCTTAAAATATTACTTTATTACAGGCAAGTTTCAGGACTCTGCCTTCTCTGTGTCCTTCAGCTCTTGGTTTGGTTTCACAGCCCGCAACTTTTTTGTTTGGTTCAGTCTTTCGCTTTCATCAACATAGTTTCCAGCCACAACAGGTAGTTGTTTTCAGAGAAATGCTCTGATAAACTCACTGTACACTACCTATCCAGCACCAAACGGCAGAGGCACAAAATTAGTGACTAGCTGGTGAACAGAAAGTCAGACACTAGCCGGTGAAAAATCAAAGTTAGCAACTAGCCAGTGAACAGGTAAAGTTAACAGCTAGCCAGTGGATATAGTGTAGCATATAGCAAACTTAAGACTTATATTTCTAACAAGTTGGTGAAGACCAAAACAGAGCAAAAAGAAGAGTAAACATTGGACTTTAATTTGTCAGGTTGCCAGGAGCATGACTCCAAATTAATGGTAATGCTGGATGTGTAAATAGGCAACTGCTAACACCTTAGCCATATTAACTTTATAACACTATAATAAGTCAAATGTCTGTGATGTTCTTTTTGTGGGGTTTTGACCCCAAGTGATCAATAATGCTTAAATATACACAATTTGTAGTTAATGGGCTTAAACATGCAAAATCACATATAAGGTCTTTATTCCTGTTCAGTTTTTACTGACATACAGGTTCTATTGTTAAAAAGATGGTCTTATTTCCAAGATGAAAGACACTGTGACCTATTAAATACTGCAGTGCACTGCAATGTCAGCTCCCAAGTAAACAGCCCTGTAAATACTGTGGTAGAAGCTGCTCTGAGTGAATGATATGCCCTGACACAGCAGAACTGATGGGCTGATACAGAAGGACAATAACAGGTCAGGGGGTGGTGACCTGGTCACCATGACCCTGAAATCAAACTGCCTTGCTGATGCCCTTGCTCAAGAGTCCCTCTTGTTCCTAAAGCGTGCTGTGTCGTCTCCACTTTGATGAAAAGTAAAAGATGCTGTTGGGCAGTTTAAAGCATCTGGAACTTCATTCCCATCTTTTATTCCTATTGACCTTTCTCTTCATCTCTACTTTTTTTCTTTATCTCTCTGTCTCTCTGTGTAACTCTCTATATATCTCGCTCTCTTCATCCCCTTTCCTCCGCTATCCCTCTCTTCATCTCCCTCTCCTGCTGTGAGGTAGTGATTTTAGATGCTGGCTTTACAGGGAATGACAGCCACAATGGCACCAGTAGTAGAACCAATTCTACCAATTCTACGGCTAAACTCCGATCTGATGCCAAAAAAGTGGATATTTAAAAAAAACAAAAAAACAATTATTAACAAAAGCAAGAGATTACTGAATGAAAAAATTAAAAAAGGCAAAATCTGAGCTTTTAACCAATCGATAGACTGTTAGTCATAATACAGATCACACAACACTCCTTTTGAATTTGTGCAATATTCCCATCACCTTTGTTAGATAATGTATGTCAGTGTCTGTGCTAATAATCACTCTTCATAAATCTGACAGCTGCTAACCCCACACAAATCAAATTAACAATAGCAATGACAACACACAAAGCTCCCACTCATGCAACACACACATGCACAATCTACCTTAGTGTAAACCCCCCATGACAGTTCCGTCTCTGTCACCATGACAACGATCCCAAACATTCCGAAGATGAGTGCGTAGTCGCTGAGCCGCTTCCGCTTCTCAAACAGCGCCCTCCGGTGGCCGAGCTTGTAGCCAATGTCCCTGTTCTTCTTCTGCGGCGCCCTGCCTCCGCCCGGCCCGCTGCCCTCCCTGACCAAGCTCTCGTTGGACGCCTTGCTGGGGTCTTCGCCGCCGTTGCCCTTGGACACTACCACCTCCAGGCCAGAGCTGTGCAGCGTCTGCAAGGGCTGCGTCTCCGAGTCGAGCTCCGCGAGGTTGCGGCGCGACGAGGACGCCAGGCTGCCCACTAGTGGTCTCACCACTCCGCCATTGTACTTGCAGGTGTTCATGGCTATCTGAGGGAGTCGGCCGCTGCTCTCGGAGAGGGAGGGCTTGGATCCAGCATGGCTCAGCTTCTTCTGCTCAGTAGTGGCCTGTGAACAGGAAGAGGAGTGATAAATACACTACTATCACAACAAAAAGGGTGTAAAAACAGTAGGTTGGAGAGACACATACAGGTTTAGACTTTAAATAGAGCATTGATGTGGGAGTTACATCTCTCTGGAGAGGGCAAAGAGAGGGAAGGATCTTGCAAACCAATTTTGGTTATAAAAGCAGACAGATTTAGTGCTCAGCAGGACATGTGGCCAAACATAGAGTATGAACCAAAATATCAACACTTCTCGTTTGGAAGTCCCAAATACTCAAAGATCTTTTTTCTTGAGCAATGTATACTGAGAGCTGGTAACAGAGACGTGGTTGTTCATTAAGATTAGTCTAAGCCTGTGTTAGGAAGTTTTGAAAGAACATGATAATCACACAACAGTCAAAAACTCCCTTTATTTGACAGTATGTTTCATGCATACCAGCTTTTCCTTCAAGAAAATGGCATCAAAATTTTATGGCTCAAAAACAAATAAATAATGAATGAACTTTGATGTATAAATAAAACCATATAACCAATAGTGGACCCTACAAAGTGCAGAAAATTGAATTTTTGCGCTGCACAAATTTAGATATGAATGATTAATGCTCAGTGTGACCCTGTTTCCTATCAGAGAAACACTCTTCGCCCTGCAGAGATTAGAAGTGGGCTGCCCAAAACAGAACAGAGAAGAAGAAATGTGGACCTTCTCAAATCAGGCATACCAAAGAGACAAATGTGAGACTCCCACTATTTTAAGAGGAAAACAAGGAAAACCATTTTTCAAAGGATAATGTGAACTGTACTCTGTACCTCTGTTGAGGTTAAGGGCAACTTAGGGGCAAGTTGAAAAACACAGACCGATGCATGCATATATTCGTAGATCATACATCATGTTCAACCAATAAATTGTATGTTGTATATAAAATTTCTAATTTAAACGAGATAGGAGAAAATACATTCAATTTTATTTTACTTACTTATCACCTGCACAAAATATTCCTATTTTTCTTTTCTGACCCGATGCCATGCAGGCTCTTCTCTTCTCGCATTGAGTCGTCTATCACTTCTGCTCAGACAGAAAATGTTCTATCCATGCACAGGCTGTAGAGCAGTCACCCCAGAAGCATCTATCTGCCTGTCTATCCCCTGCCCTTCAGAGACTCGGGCAGATTATCATAATGGGTTATGAAAACTTCACATGGAACAGTGCTTTTTCCGAAACAAGTCGGGGGGGGGGGGGTGATAGCACTGCTGGCCCTTTTTATTAGCCTTGACAAAGCATGCCTAATGGCTTTAAATGTGCTGGTGGGAATAAAGAAGGGCGGCCCTAATGGAAATTTACTAACTCCAGTCCTGTGATGCTATCGTCTTGCGCATATTGTGGCTCCATGAGAACAGGACTAAAGGTTAAGGATTAGTGCAGCCCATAGTGTTTCTAATCCCCTTTTCTGTATTAAATTGCCTTTTAATCTGTGCCATTAGGACCCCTCTACACCTTTGAAGACTGTGCAGTGAGTGAACTTTAGGTTTGAATGACAGGAAATACTGTAGAAAGAGATGCTGATATGGCAATCGTGGTCAAGATGCTATTCTTTATTTGAGCATAAAAATAGAACAGGGAGTGCTGAATTTTGCAAATTTGATTTCAGTTCAACATATCAAAACAAAACAGCAGGTTCCTTAAAGATGCTGAGTGGATTAAATGTCTCGTTACTGATTTTGTCCATGGCACAAAAGGCGAATTGTTGCAATTTACAACTTATTGCCGACAAAGAGATGCAGCAACAAGGATTAGTAAATCATTTCACTGCCACACAAAATTACAAAGGTTTTGATGCTCCTTGGAGTTTCTCAGCATCACTGAAGCACAGATTTGGACAGACTATGACAGAGAGAGAGTGTGTGGAAATGTTGCTGGATTAAACTCAACTGGTGTAAGGAATCAAACTGTGCAGGTTATCTTAATAGGCTATTTTAATACATTTTGGTAATTATTCTTAAGGTCTGCCAGTCTACCAGTGCGTAAATAGCTTGCTTTTTTCCCTGCATCAAGCGCTACAGTCAATCAGCCTGCCAGTCTTTTGAATGTACTGAGCAACTACAAAATATCATTATTCTTTTGGTTTTGTGTCACAGATTGATGTCATTCACTGTCAAAAGAGAATTTCCTGCTTTTGTGTAGGAAGTCCTGCTCAGAGCTTGGAGTATTTTTAGTCCCAGTCAAACTTTCAGAGTGGTTTTGAGCTGCTTGATATGTAAATACAGGTCCTGGACTATATTATCTGAGAAAAAATCCTAGACAACTGTCTCAAACAAAGGTTGTGCATGTTTGTAGAAAACGCTGCTTGTAATTGTTTTGTGCATTTATAGGACATGAGTATATTTTTATTGTTTATCTTACTAATGTCTTACCACAATATTGGAGAATTAAAAACTACTTTTGACTGGGGACTTTTATAACATTACATTCATTTGATAGATGCTTTTTGTCCTTCCCTCACACACATGCACACACATCAGGAGCAATTTATGGTTCAGTATCTTGCTCAAGGATCAAACCACTAAATAACAACCAACAATTAATAGCCATCCTGGGCTAAGTTAAAGCCGTTAATTGTGATTAACCCTCACTACTGAGTGAAACAGACTATATAGTTGTTTCCCAAACCTTGTTAATTTCTCTGCTCAAAAGTAAGACCATAAGCATCACTCTGAGAATGTTGGTACAGTTTTGACTGATTTCTTACTCTAAGACACTTAGAGTAAATATAGAACTTGAGGAAAATGTAGTGCTAGCTCATGGCTTTTCCAACACACGTGTGTCCCTTAGTTTTCTGAGTGCAGATTTCCTTTTAGTGTATTATTACATTTTCATCTCACAACTGGCTGAAAACCAAGCTGCATGGCATCTATGACGCACTTGGTGGTGTCACCTGTTATAATATAAATTTACACAGGTCACAGTTTATGAGAAAGAACGTAACAAACCCAAAAATCATTGTTCGTATTGGTTCAAGGTGTGTATTCATAGAGCACAGTGAACTCTGAACTCTGAGCAAGTGTGACTGCACAATAAATGATTGACAGACATGAATCCTCCCTCCTCCAGACTGGACAAACACACCACTCCCTGCATGGGCTCAAATTGATTTTTACCTTGGAATTTCTGAATAACTGAATACACATGATAAATTCCTCCAACCTATCTAAAAGAAATGCTATGGGTTCCTCCCTTCATTAAGTTAGAGTGGGGCTATGGCAATAAGTATAAAAAACCAGTAGCATTTTCTCAAAGATAATTCATCTTCCCTTAAAACATTCCTATATATTATGAACAGAAAAAATGACACACAAAGTTTACCCCTAATTTGGTTTCCAATGACCAATTACATGCTGATTGATCAGAGTAAAATGGCCATGTTGTGATAGTCATGGAACCACTCACGAGCCTGAGATGTAAAAGAACATCCCAGGAAGCGTTCCAGTAATGTAAATGAACAGGATTGATGACGGACACCAAGAGAGCATGTTACATCCTCAGCTTTAGTTACCTCTTTCTAGTGATCATCAGTCACTGAACCAGGTCAGGACTGACCCAAATATGGGCAATCGTCCCATCAGTCAGTTTGTATGAACATGGACATTTCTGCGTTTCTACACATCAGGGAAAGATTCTTTGCTGGTGGAAAGAGGGACAAATAAGAGAGAGAATATCTGTAGAGGCATATTGAGGAAATGAGACACAACTTACAAAATACCAAGATGTATGCCTGACTTTTTCCTCTGTGAAACTAAAGAGTCCTTCACAGACTTTGCAGCAGGAGTCTTCACATCACATTCCAAAGCACTCAATCAATTCCATACTCTCGCCCACTTAGCCAGCTACCCAAGCTCCGACGCTTTTCGCATTTCCCCTGCAACCTGACTAAACAGTGCGGCGAAAAGGGCACGACAGCCCGGCGCTGCCCTTGTCGTCCCCTGATGCCCCCACAGAAGAGACACGGGGAGGCTGCTTGTCCAGCCGACCAACAGCTCAATTTCATTCTGAATGGCACGCAGCATCCAGGCTCTATGAAATGGAGCCTCATAATCAAATTGAAAAGCCTCAGTGCAGAACAGTTTAAATGAAGGCCACTCTCTGCCTCGCTCCTCTCTCTCTCTGTCTGTCTCTCTCTCCATCCAGCACAAATCTAATAGAAAATCCTCATTCTTTAGTGTGGTATGGGGCTACTGTGCTGCAGTGTTGAAGGCTTATACATCCTAAAAATGGAATTGTACATTAGAAAATCAAGGGTGTGTGTGTTTGTGAGTTTGAGCATGTGGGTGCCAGTCTGTTTAATTATGTGTGCGTGTATGTGGGAGGGTGGGTGGATGTGTGCATATGTGTACTAGTTGAACAAGCTGAGCCTCAGCCAGGCACTGGATTAGGTCGGATATTGACGCAGACAGTGTGCAGCAACGAAACAAGCACGAGGAGGAATTGTTTCAGAAGATCCACTTGTACGTGAGTGTGTAAAATCATCTGTGAACAGCGAACAGACGCTGACAAGGCTGACATGAAAGCAGGAACACGAAAGAGAGGGAAGAAGAGGGAAGAGCGACAAAATAAGGCAGAGATCTAGATATTGAGGAAACATGAAAGATAGAGAGGGTGAAAGAGAAAGAGATAAATGAAAGAGAGGGAAGACAGCTCCCTGTGGGTGTCTCTGCCAGCCCCTCGAGTGATTGAGAGCTGCAGACTACACTCTCCAGTTTGTCCCTGCACACTAGACGCTGTCACATTTCTCTGACAGGCCAGCAGGCATCAGGGCTCCTCTGTCCATCCCTGACCAGCATGTGGATCATTACTCAGCGCTGGTAAAGACAGAGGAAAACCAGAGGCTGCATCCCCACATTCATAAAGGAAAATCCTCCATCACAGCTCTCTGTGTGCTGCGGTGATGGAAATAAACAATATATATTTAATGTGATCTTGTTAGAGCATCTAATGTCCAAAAATTAATAGCACAGGCGTACATATCATATCTCAGGAATAATAACATATTAAAAATTTGTCATCTTTATCAGCGTCTAAGTAGAAATGCTATTTCCTTGCAGTAGTAGAAAGGGTGAGCCTCTGTGTGCCAAGTCTTATCACACTATACTTCATGTCCTTATATCTCTGTAGGGATGGCATGCCATTAAATAATGGCTGCTTCTGCCCTTCTGTGGGATAAATTGAAACCATTGTAAATGTTACACGAAGGGATTGAAGAGGCAGTCGAAGAGTTTTTACAGAATATTGTCAGAATGACTTCACACGTCTGGTACAATCAGCAAGTGTGTGGATAACTGCTTGATGTGCACTGAAGTGAGCAGCTCATATATGTGTGGGGCAAGTCTGGAATATGTGTGTTTAAGCACATCCAAAGCACATTGCCAAGTGTGTTTTTCACCTCATACATTTATTTTACATTTCCAGTCCCACGTGTCTGATTGTGCATATTGTACATTTTGAGTGTGTAACATCAGTAATGCTGTAACAGATCACCAACATCTGCAACTGTATATTGATTTAATATGGATAGTGTGACATGAAATTTGATATTGTCAGTGATTTTGGCTATTGTGATTTAGTAGGTAGTAGTAGTAGCTGTTATGTTTAATATGAAATTCGAACGACTGTTTGAACGACTGTTCGAATATGGGAAAAATATTTCATTTGTAATGATGTATTTGAATTCAAATGTCTCAGTGTATAAGCCTAACAGGCTGTGCCTTGTACTACAGCAGGGTGTGTTCCTAAATGTACTGTCCCTCCAACCCATTGCTGCCCTGTTACCCATCAGTAGGCTATTGTTCTCTTTGCTAACGCAAAATGGCTAAGTAGCAAGCCCTGGTGAACGGATAATCATGACACCAAACCATCTGAGAAGTAATGTGTGGTAGCATTTTGGATTTGACTCAAGGAAAATCGTACAAGGTAAGACTGTTTACTGAGTTTTAAAAATGCAACTGCCTTAGCTTACAGTAATGCTAGCTTGTCATGTTAGCTTGTCACTCAAGTGAGGTAGCAGAAGCAACGTGAATGCATAGAACACCATTACAATATAGTTTGGGATCAGGCAACACAGGTTGTATTTGAATTAATTTAAAAGCAGTACTAATTAGTTCTAATTATTTGGAAAAAACAACAGCCCAATGATACAGTAGCTGAAATGTACAACCAACTTTCTCTGGTTGTAAAGGCTGCATTGCAGTTAAATAATGTAATTTCCTGGACTTATCAGGCTGCTCTTATCTATATGATTCTGACTACTTATTTTAGGCCTTATATACAAATAATTTAATTAATTAGCAAATGTGTTATTTAAAAAAAGATAATGGTGCCTATATTTTTTATCAACGTTTATATTGAACAAAACTCCCAGCACAAAACGTTCATACTCACTATCTCCAAAACATTCACATCAATGTATTTAATTTGTTCTCTCTCCAATATCCGCTCCTGGCAACTAATGAATGATAGGCTATGTTTAGACAACTCAAAGCACTTTGTTATGGTTAGGAAAGATTGTTAAGTCTTGAATATGTCAACACTGACTTGAAGCATTAGACAAGCCACAATGACTTTTCCCGATATTTAACTAAAACTACAATCTTTCCATAGGCTTAACCAAGTGTTTTGGTATTTAAACTAATGATTCCTGGTATTGGCATGGTCAAGGAAGGTTTTGAATTGACCTTTGAGTACTGAGGTCTTGTGGGCATAACCAAATGAAACATCTGTAATGGAAGCTGTATATTTGATAACCCCAAATGCCATGACCACCACCTCAAACGCTAAAGCCAGCTTAAATACTCATCGTCATTTAGTGAGGACGATTATTTGCAAGTGGTAGTGGTCTGCAATGCAGTGTCTATTACTATCAGTGGCCTTGATGGAATCCCCAGGGGGAATAAAATCTACACACAATAAATTGTGACAATATTTAAAAAAAAATCAAGCTCAGCACTGCAGTCGCCTCAGGGATACTATAACCTTTACTGAGGCAACGAACTAGACTTAATATGTGGGGCAATAGCATTAACTCACAGCAGAAACAAGATGAGATTGTTTTACTGTTAAGTTCAGTGTTGGCATCATTTAAAGATCACATTCACTCCAACTATGAATCATCTGAAACATGATGTGGCCATAATTAGTTTGTTTTTGTGTATTTTACAGTGGTAAAAAAAATACAGTAATAAAACAGAAAAACAAGCCAAACAGAAGTACAGACAACAATATTGCTACTATGTGCACATTAGATTAAAAAACTGAAGAGGACTCTAAATATATCTCCTAGTAAATAATGCATGATAAATGCAGGGTTGTGGCTACAGTACATAAAACAGCTACTATATATGTTAGTGTCAAAGGACAAAATGTCAGATTTAATTCTGCGTCAAAACCATAAATTGCAGATTTCATTGTCCACACAACACACAGTTAAAAATTATGGGAGCTTGATAACAGAGACTTTTATTGGCATCTAGCAAAGCACAGCCTCCCTCACTCTCTCCCTTTCTCTCACTCTCATGCTCTCAGAGATTAACAACAAAGAAGTAGCCAAAAACAAGACAAAACCTCCATAGAGAAAAAGGACACAGGTACATAGGCCTGTGGGAATGTGTTATTGTTAGGACTAATAATGTGCTGTGTTCAACAGAGACACAATGTTATTATAATTAGGACCCAACAAGGTTACTCCATATGTATAGTGCGTGTCTTATAAACTAGATCCTGGGGAGATTGGGGGTAGAACTGATTGGGGGAGGGGGGTGTTACTTTCCCTGTGGGACACCCACTGCCTCATTAGGAACAATTTCAATTTCCAGCAAATTAAAGGAGGACACTGTTAGAAACTTGATTTGTAGATAAGGGCCATAATGGATGGACTGATCCTGGTAAAATGGTTATCAAATTGAAGTTTGAAGCTGTTGATGTGTGGAACAAATTATCAGGACCAAATCAACCCCTAAATACTGTAGCTGCCCACAGAAATCACACATATGAACCAACATACACATGACACAAAATGTTCCTGTACAAATACAATTGAATCATTTGACAAGTGCTAAAATTAAATGATGGGAAGGTGTCCTACTTAAAGCAGAAGTTTTCAGACTGTGAGGAGCACCTCCCCCGGGGGGGCACCGGAGAGTTGGCAGGGGGGTTTTCGGAGAGAGACGTGAGGCCTAAGCCGCGATTTGCATCAAAATCCATACTCCTTCTTGGAGTCATAACTCAGCCAAATTTGAACACATAACACACCTATTTTTAGATTCTGCATGACTTATACTTTCCGAGGATAACATTACCTCCGATGTCCATCGTGAATACATGTCCATAAATCATAAAGAATCATCACATTTTTTAGTTTACTTCAGTATCAAAGTAATCCAGTGATAGCTGTCTGTACATCCATGGGTACATTGGAATTGCAAATAGCTAATGCGGTATACTTTTAATGGTGCTATTTGCCAAATTGTAAACAAATATAGATATGTAAAATAAAAAAGCGGGGCTCAAGTTGTAACCCACAGCTAACTAACTGACTCCACACCAACAATATACATCCTGTTAACAACCCCCATGGGAGATGGAGGTGTTGGGGGTGCCGTTGTCTCAGTTTTGTCTGAAGGGGGGCCCACAGTGTTAGACTTTGAAAACCCCTGACTAATAATAATCAGAAAGAGGGGCTCTGAAATAGTGTTATTAAAATGTGGCTATTAAATGAGAAAAGTGAAGGCATCCACAGCCCTCACTATTGCAGAATATTCCAGAAACTAGTAAACATCACTTAACCAAAGCTTACCCAGAGAAAGATATATAACCAGTAGGGCCACTCAAAGCTGAGTAAGTTTGTTTGCACACTCACAAGTGGTAAAAACCGATCATAAATGACATCTCAGCAGATTAGGCCAAGCAGCGTGTGAGAGAGCATCTCAGACAAAACTCAGGCGTGTGAGTGTGAGCAAAAGGTTTAGACCACTCAGTTAAAATGGATTTCAATTTCTTTTGGAATGGACCACTTTTTCTAGCAGAGGGGGATTTTTTTATTCTGTTCAGGCTGCTATTCTAATTATTATTGGTTTAATCATAAAGCATTTGCAGTTTTAGTTTAGTTTTAGTTTAATTTCCACAACTGTGAAAAGTTTCTTTCAAATTCCTGAAATCTTTGCTGCACTGTGCTCTTGTTATTTAGTATCTTTTTAAAAAAAAGTTTTATCCACAAAATAACAATTCTTAAAATCTAAAGAACAGAAGGCTGGTGTAAGTACTTTTTGGGTACAGAGGGAAAGAGCACAAAGCTTAGAAATAAGACAAGATGCACTTTACTTGTCGTCGGAATTTAAAAAGAGCCTATTCCCGGTTAGATGGGTGATGGCACAATATAATGTCTGTTGAATATCTCACATCCGATATTCTCAGTGTTGATGTTGATGTGTGAATCCCAACATTTCCTTGAGGTTTGACATTGTACATGGAAATGGGACTAGAAGAGCATTTAACCGCACTAATCAGCTCTCTAAAGCATCCTCTTTATTTTAGCTAATCAACAGTATTGCCCCATTTGCCCCCATAGACTCCCATTATGGCTGATTGCCTGATTAATGCCAGATTTGTGCTGATAACCCCCTCATAAAGAGGCCATCCCAGTCCTTGACACATTCCCACACAAACTGAGTCTCATGAGAGGAGGTTTAGGCCAGAAACCACTGTAGTCTTCTATAAACACTCATTCTTAGTGACACACAACATCTAGACCCTTCAGAGTGGGTTACGTTCGTAACGTACGTAAGAATTACGTTCACATAGTAATTTTGCATTTACTAAATACATTTTGGTGGAAACATAATGCCACCCTGATTACGTTTTTTATCCATGTATTAGGGCTGTCACTTTTTCAATAAATAATGTTAAAATGGATGAAAGCTAACACTTGTATCATTTAAGTTGAACGCAACCCACTTAGCCTAATCCTAAACCACATTGTAGAATTGACGTTGCTTAGTTCATTTGTGGCCCCTCAGCAGCCTCACTAGAGTGACAGCTAACAGTTTAGCCTGGTTCCAGACTTCTAAATCAACCCTGATTTGTTCAGCATTTGAAGTGAAATGAAATGGCAGTTCAGTGTGTTTATCAGGCCACTAATAGGTGACTTCTGATTTGTTTTTGTTGTCACAGTGATGTTACTGTAAGGGAGCTGCATCTTTATAAGGCAGCAAACAGCCTTACTCTACCTTTATTTTTTTCCATCAGTAGTGTCAAATTCAAAATGCATCCACGTCTGTTCAGCATGGCTTGTAAGCTTTATACATTTTGCATTAACAAAGATAGCAACAATTGTCTAGTTTACTGATAGGGCAACAAGGCATACAATAGATCAGAGTGAGTATAGGCTGGAGTACAAGAAGCAGCCTGTTGCACTAACAGTATACACTGTGAATTTTGAGTTCTGTAAGATCATTACAGAATTCATATTTAATTTGATGAACATCTAACATCTAACTAAGTTTAAGACTTGTTTAAGATTAGGAAGTCAACATTGACCTGAAGCATGTATTGAAGATACGTGCGTTGTACACTGAATTGTCCACCGCAACCTCCTCCTTTACACTATTTCCTGCATTGGAACAAATTGTTTCCAGGGACTGCAAATCACAATTACAAATTAGTTACATATGAACATAATTCGCAAGTTTGGATGTGCACATGAGAGACAAAATTGTTTATAAAAGAGAAATGTTACGTGAGTGAGACTGTCTAATAGTAACAATAGCATTTGCAGGAGTGAATAGTAGAATAATATATATGTATGTACACTACTATTGTTGGGGATCAGAAGCTCAGGTTTGGGCCGAAGATTGGGTTTGGATTTCCTTTCCAAAAACTTTACCAATAATTCAGAGTCTCAAAGCACCCAAATGATTCACTGGAGATGGTCAGAGTTCAATGCAATAGAGTTTATTCTTTCACGAGCAGGGTCCAGGACCAAACTGATTTCAGAGCCCTGTGCATTGTCTTTTATAGACCACGTCCCTCCAACTCTGGTGGATTCTCCACCTACTTTTCTAAAAGTTACTCACTCTTTTCCTAGAATCAATAGTATAATGCTTTCCATGTTTAGGCATTTGGAAAACCTCAAATCTTCCTTGAGCTAATTCTAATGGTATCTCGGAAATTCCCCAGCTCTCCCTGCCTGGGCATGTTCAGGCAAGTCCAGGCATGTTCTTGGCACCATTGTTTTCAGAGTGTTACAGACTATATTTTTTAAAAACTTTAATATTTTCACACATCACACACTTTATATGTTTTAACATGCTTTAACACTCTTTTTCGCCTACAGCTGGCTATCCGTAACAACATAATTTCTCTGAGCATGCAACATTAGTTTTCAATATAAGTGCACAAGTTAGTTATATGACATTTTCGTAATATGTTCATAACACACAGTACATTTAATGAAATTCACCAAGCCATTCATGCAATTTACTACGTCACAATTCTATGTGAGGTATTATGATAGTGTACAGTATGTGAGATAGAACGAGTGTGTGAGATAGATGTGTATATGTATGGCATACTATAACTGTGCGTGAGTATGATAACCTATTAGAGAGAGATGTTATATGTAAAAGAGACAGTAGTATACGAGAAAGAGTGTAATTATATTTGTTTGAGAAAAAAAAACTTATCAGGATCGAAAGTGTGTTACAAATAGTAGTATGGTAAGTGACTGTAGCCACTTAAGTGTACAGCATTGTCACATAGATACCCTCCATTGTCATTCACAAGTATGTACCTCATACATATACTGTTATGTCTAACATGAGTATATTTCTGTGTTAGAGAAAATAGTGTATATGTAGTAGTTTGTGACTGCACATGTAGGAGGGCATAGTAGTGTGAAGGAGAGTATAGTGTAACATTATGTAACATTATGATGCTGTGTGAGAACAAGTATGATTTATAACCTAAATAGACTCTCACACCAATACTTCTTCTAAAGGACCAATAACACATGTGGTCAGGGACAGAAGACACACACAAACATACCAAACCACAGAACCTTGAAATATAGCTTGGTCTATGTGGACCCAGAAGACTAAACCATCTTCATTAGGTGACAGTTCCCAACAGGACCACAGTGGCCATATATTCCTCACAGAGATGATCACCCTTAAGTGCCCACACTACAATCCCATAATTTTTTACCTCTTATCAAACCACATTCACTGTTGCAAGAGCCACCGACAGTATCAATGTATAAATGTCACTGCCTGACAACTTCTATTTTCATTGTGAGGTGATTGTAAGTCATTTGAAAACGAGCCCTCTGTAAATTCAGGCTCATGCAGTTTCTTTCCTTCCCCGAGGCAAAAACATCAATAGCGGAGAGAGAAGCCAGGACAACCTATAGCACAGGACAGATCGATAGTGCAACAAAGTCAGTAAAGATTGACTGGAGAGTTGCCTGGAAACGTCCCGCTTGAGATTTATGACAGGAGGAGGACCCGAGCCAACAGGAGAAGCAAGAGGACATGAGAGGGAGAGGAAGAGAGAGTGATGGGGAATCAGGTGAATTCTCTTTTTTTAGCATTTCAGGGTCAAAGTGAATCCTCACCAATGTCTTAGAGAAAATATATCAATTTTAAATACCAATGAACAACATAAATAGGTTTTTCCTTGCAACTGTGTGCAGTCTTCCATGGAGAATAAACACCAATTAAAAAAAGAAAGTAATATCAAACTGTGTTGATTTGAAAACTGTTCTGCTTTATTCCCTGTATTCTGGCTATCCTCCATTTGTGACTTTCCCATTGAAAAAACAGGGAGGATATAATATCTACTGAAGCAGACAGTATATACGTTTGACATTCCGATGGGAAAATTACTGAAACAGTGACAAGATGAAATGAGAAGATATCAGGTTTCATTGCTCCACTCTCCACTCTAACAGAGAGCCCTTACCATATGTCACCCAGCTCCATCATGCTTTCACTGGTGCAGCGGCCTTCCATAGACTCAAGCTAATTGAATATCCTTATCTGGCTCTGAACCCCTATTTTCTCTGATGAAATGAAACAAAGGGAAGTTGGAAAAGCAGCACATTTGTATTCACCCACAGACGCTTCCAGACCAAATGTAACACACGCACATATACCTACTGTACTTTGCTTTACCGCACGTCATTTTGTTTTCAGGTAGGTGACCATAACCAGACCCCACACTGTACTGTACTACAGTCAAGAGTAGCTGTCTTTCATGCTAGTCTATTACGTCTCACTTGATAAAAGTTCTGAGAATTGTGTTAACAGCCTCCAGCTGTGATTTTTTTTTTCTTTGGTTATGAAATTAAGTGCTGCAGTTTTCTAATGCCCCCTGGGCCCTTTAGTGTAAATTGATTCTATTTTAAAAAGCCTTTTTTTTCAGTCTGACAGAGAAGAAGAGGTGGCTGGGGAGCAGAAACGAGTGATTGAAAATGGACTCTCATAGAAAGAGAAGGGAGAGATGGAAGGCAGCTTTGTTCGTGTAAGGGTTAAAGAAAAAATGGCAAAAGCAAAAGGGGAAGTGTGCAGACTGTAGCGGTGGCCTATTAAGGGGTTAACAGTCGGAGGGAAGCCAATAATGGAGGCTGGAGCAGCTGTATGGGAACTACAGCACGCAGAGAGCCACACACCAACAACTAACATTAACCAGAGACAAACAGAGGGAGAGTGAGTGAGGAAGGAAGCGAGGTGCTACATTTTTCTCATGTCAGCATTGTGTTAACACTCATAAACCAAACAAGATAAATGAAAATAGCACTCACAGATTGTTATAAAATTAATGCTTTTTTTTTTATGTACTTCTCGAACAGTACGGCAAACACACGCACATGCTCACACCCATTAACGCATACGGTACGTTCACCCTCTTTGTAAACACGACTGCAGATGCATAATTAAGTGTGGAGCCCCGATGCTGCGACTTAAACAGGAAACCGGTCTCGGAGAAGACTACGGTGCAGTGAAACAATGGAGGATTCCTGAAGAAGAGGGTCTTCCACATAACTGGCAGCTGCAATAGAAACAGTTAATGTGACCTTTACCATCTGAAGACAAGACTGTGGCATCCACATGATAATGATATACTAAAGCTATCCTCCCACTCATTCACTCTCTTTCCCTTTACACATACACACAGGTCCACACGAACATGTGCACAAATACAAAAAAGGCATGCAGCAGAACATACAAACACATGTACCAGAAATGCCCCATGGAACAGATGTTTTTTCTGCAGCTTACATCGTCTGTAGTCAACCTCAGCGGACCCTCAACAGATCACACTGTTGCTGTATATACATGAAAGGTGTTTTATATTCTCCAGCTACAGGTGATTTGAGGTAATGAAGAGGAGGGTGCCGACAAAGCTGAAAGAAAGCAGCTTCATTCAACTCGTCTTGTGTTTCAACTTATAAAGCTCATGTGTTGGATAAGAGCCACTATGGCTGGCAGTAGCAAACACACACATATGCACACAGTAATTTTTATATATTAGACACACATATAACACACACACATATACAGAGGGCTTCCTGATTAAAGGCTAGGCTAAATTCTAATCCCCATAGAAACAGCTTTTGTTTGTATAAAGGTAACAAATAGTCCACACATTTTCTATAAACAGCTAAAGGCAGAGTAGATCTGACTAGATGCAGATCAGCTAAGGCTTTCTGTTCACTGAATATTTATCAGTGGCCAGAGGAGGCTGTGACTGAGTTTTACAGGGGAACGGTTGTGTATCATCTGCTGTAAATTAAATAGTATGGTAGCTCAGGGGATCAGCAGTCAAACTCTGACCTGAGGGGATAAAGACCTGATGAGAAGGAGAAAAAAAAGCCTATCCAACGAGAGTGCACAGGAAGAGAAGAGCAGGAAACTCATCGTGAATATACACACATGTATTCTAGTGTACGCACCCTGCCATACAAAGCAAACACTCTCTGTATGGAATTTCACAATGGCAGGCGAAGCTTTCCAAACTTGCATTTTCAAGGGCAGGCTGCAAGCGAAGCGTTAGTCGATTGTGTGAGCAAAGTATGATGAAATCACACATCTCTCACATCTCGTTACTGCACTCTGCACTCCTACCAAACGCTGTGTTTAACAAACATTTGAAAACAGCCAGCAGGCAATATTGAAATGACTCAATGAGCTGACATGTCGACAATATCATAGGCTATGTAGAAAGGCGCACGCACACACACCTCCACCTGCCACCTTCACACACATACGAAGCCATCACTGCACGTATGAATCTCTCCAGCACTGTAATGAATGACAAATTTCTGCTTACAGCTGCATTACTCATACTCTCATACTCTTTTGTGTTGTGATCATGCCCTAACGCAAAAACAGCCTCAGATCAATAACCTAATTAGCCATAAAGCATATGCATTGCAGTGATACATTATATGCCTGTCATCCCTTGGCTAGCATCTCCAAGGAATTACCATATAAATGAACTGTGGTCATTTATTAAGCAAAGAGCCGTGGTGGGGACTTGGCATGCAGCGTAGTAGGAAAAAAAAAAAGAAATTGTAAGTTACGACACATATTAGAAAAGGGAAACATCATGAGAGGTCAAACAGTCAAGTTACAAATTGCATTGACTGCTGGCAGAGCGAAAACATCTGCCATGCTGTGACTCTACTCGTGGAGTAAGTAAGCAGCGAGGCTCACGGCAACTGAGGAAACCCCCAACACGCTTTCTTTCCACTCTTTGTATTCAACTGGACTGCAAGTAATTCAATACACCTCTCCTTGTGCAGGCTCACTCAAACGAAACGCAAAGCGAATGAACTATTTCAAGTGAAGCACTATTTGAACACCACTTACAGTAATGTCAGTGTTTGTGTGGGCTACCCTACAGTGTGTGTGTGTGTGTGTGTGTGACGTGGACATGTGCGCGAACGCATACAGAATGTTTGTATCGCATGTGTGTTAAAGCCAAGTGTGAAATGAGTCGCAAATCCAAAAGATATAGTCTTGTTCTGCATGTGATTCCTTGACCAAACTCAACACCTCCGAGAGACACTGCTACACAATACCAGGCTGATCGCTCCATAGCAACACACATGGTAACACAAATCTATTTCAGAGCAAGAGCGCAGCGCAGCACTTAAACAGAGCCGACAAAAAAAATAGGGAAAACAGCTATCAATTATTAAAAAAGCTTCAAGTTCATACTTACTGCCTGTGTGTTGCCAGCTGCAGCTGAAACTAAGAGGCTCTCACAGCTCACACCTACCTCTCTTCATGCAACTGTTATCAGCGATCTACAGCAGTGCCACTCCTTCGTCATAAACAGAGGATGTGAACTAGGATCTGCCCCTTGTCTGACATTTAATTTTTCAGCAGGCTGTGTTTATTTTCAAGGTGTTGGCTGCCCTCGCAGACTCGAATGCAGAAGGCAGTGGAAACATGGACAGCTAATGAGAGAAAAACAAACGCAGGTCCTGTAACAACAGCGGAGAGATGACCGATAGAGAAAGTTTAAATCAACATAATGTTTCTCCTGGCATAAGCCAAAGTAAATCATAACACTGTAAGCAGATCTTTCAACATCAATTGTTCCAAGCCCCAGCGTTCAACGTTACCTCAGCGATATTACAAAGCCAACACAAACACACACACACACTGGTCGAATAAAGTACTTTTTAAAAGCGAGCAGGCAGCCCAATTACCTCAGCATTTTCCTTCATTTAGACAAGAGGAAAGCTAAAAAAAAAAGTGCTCTGGTAGGATTCACTTATAATAAATGATCTCAGTTATAAGAAAAACTGAACACTGAAAGAGAAACAGGAGAAAACAAGACACTTTAAATGGATAAAAGCAGCGACACTGGAAATATTCAAATAAAAAAGGAATAAGAAGTGTTAATTTGTCTTTCTTTATAGGAAATATTTACACTTATGTTGTGGTTCATGTTTCTGGGGAACAAAATCATTCACTTTCTACTTTCAGAGCTGTAAACACACAACCAGCACTAAACCCGACCCCACTAAATCCTCCAGTCAGCGTCAAAGAGACACTAAGTTGGTTGCAAGTGCCACTTTGATATATACTGTGTTGACCTTTGCTAGATCATATAGGGTGATTATACGCGTGTTGGACTGCAGTTTGGCAGGATCTGCACAAAAGGCTTTAATGTAATAGCTTTCCTCCTCTTTCAAGCCATCCATTCTGCAATGACACATACAACCTTATGTTCTCCAGAAAGGTGGGCTGGCACTCGCCTGACACACACAGCTACAGCAGAGCAGCTTACAGGCCCGGTGCACCCAACAATCATGGGTGATGTGACAGGAGAAGAGGGAGACGGCACCAGGCTGTGAATATTTTTATTTATTGTTTTTACTTTTAACCCTGGATCTAATTTCTACATTTGCTTTTTCTTTTAACGGCTAATTTTATTGAACTTTGAAACGATAGATAACTAGTAAATGGTGAACATGCAGCAAAGATTTGTTGTCTTCTAAATAATCTGAAATGATTTGTTGATCAATCAATTAGTTAGTCAATCAACAGAAAATGAATGGGCAACTGCTTTGATAATCAATTAATTTAAGTCAGCAGAAATATCTCCAGTTACAGCTACACAACTGTGAGAATTTGGTCTTTTTCTTTTTCTTCTGTGAAAGTAAATTGATTACAAGCTATTTGAAGACATCAACTCAGGCTTAGGGAAATTGTAACAAATATTATTCACTATATACTGACATTTTACAAACCAAACAATTAATCCATTTATAGAGAAAATAATCAGCAGATTAATTGATAATGAAAGTAATTGTTAGTTGCAGCCTGAGCTAAGTAACAATCAGAGACATTTTTTATCATTCCATGCCTGCTAACATGTTTTCTGATCAAATTTGTAGTGCTGAAACCATTAGTCAATTAATCAATTAGTCAGTTCACAAAATTTAATCATTTAAGTCATTTACCAAAGAAACATTCTGTGGTTCAAATATGAGGATTTGCTACTTACTTTGCTACTAAAACTGAACTGAACTGTTGGTGTTTTTGCAAAAAAAAAACAATCTGAAGATGGGCTCTGGGAAGTGGTAATGAATATTTTAAACTATTTTCTATTTATCTGACAATTTATAAAACTGTCAAGATTAAGGGATTAATTGAACAGTTTGATGTTTCAATCTTCTCATCTAACTCTCTGCAAAAAAGCAAGTGACTGTATTTCCCAAAATGTCAAACTATTCCTTGATTTGTACAAATAATCAGCAGATTATTCGATACTGAAAAGAGTTGTTAGCTAAAATATTGGTCCATTTTGTGATCGAGAACGCAACAGGAAGGATTCTCCACAAATCACCCATACTGTCAAGGGACAGAAGTCACATAAACAATACGTCAAGGGAAAAAAAGACAGTGTACTTCCTTCTGTTGGTGGATTTCTTGCCTTCTCATTTTGAACTTTGCATGCATTTTATTCATTTTCAGAATTCAGAAAAACCCTGTTGATTTCTGGCCGTGGATGGCACCAAATCTGACAAACTGTACAGTGATTAATCACAGGTTTCTACTCAACACAACGTCCGTGTATCCTTAAAAATCTGCGTTGTTAAATGAGAGCAACTCCACCAGTGTTTATGTACTACAGAGTCCCTGCAGGAGATATCACCATAGCAGTAAGTGGCAGGCATTAGAGTACTTACACAGCCTATCACAATAGAAGCAGCAACGCACCTTTCAAAGCACAATGTTATTGAGGCAGTACACAATATCGTACTACCTGCCATCAGTTCAGTGGGCTAGCTATTGAGTTTCAGGGTGTGCTGCAGGATACTGTAATTGTATCCACTTTATCAGGCTTGTTCTGTCTTAAGTGTTTTGTTTAAGGGACTTCAAATGGGGAGCGATGGCAGGGGCTGCCTCATTGAGGGCGAGTCAATAAGATGTAACCACGATCCCACAAATATCCGTGAATAGATAAGCGTGTCTAGCCGTATCAAAATACTTGGCACGCTCGGATCTAAGTGGAAAAGGCAGAGTCTGTCATGGGAGTACTTTTTTTTCTTTCAGATTTCCAGTTTCATTATTGAAAGTGGATTATGTAATAAATAAATGAATAAATATCTTGTTTACAGTGGAAATTACGTGCTGGAAAGCTGCAAAACAAAAGACAGAGAATTATGATACTAAAGTCATATTGCCAATGTGATTATTTTTAAGAGTGCAAAAAGTTGTCTTGGAGATCCCTGTTGCCAATAACTTCTTCATATTGCTACTTGCTACTTCATCTTGCTACAGTGCCTGAGGATATTGTGGTCATGACTGGTATAAAAATGCATGCAAAAAAATCTTCCAGTATCATAATCACAATGGATTAAAAAGACATAACAGTCCTACAGCGTGTTAAAATCCCAGCTGCTTTAAACAGTAATGAGTATTCACTTTGTAATGACGTTTTACACTATAATTAGTACAAGATGGGCTTTCGTTCTCTAGTATACAGTAATAATGGTGTCACAACATCCTTACACAAGCTTAACAGATCACATTTTATAGTGGTAAATGGATGCATATCATAGATTTTTTTCATTTTTCGTTACTTTATTGGTGATTCACATTAAGGACCGAACTAATTTAAGGTGATATCTGGTGCACAATATCTGTAGCCATTAACTTGATGCCTCTACGATGCAAGGCACGCAGCAGATTAGAAGAAAATGAAGTCCTGGGATGTACTGGTATACTTCTCATATCATGTTATAACATTACCTTTAGGTATTTGGACACCAAGTGGCAGACCCTGTATTAACATGGAAATATATGTCTGATCAATATCATTTAACTAGAAGAATAAGTTCCACTCTTCTTAATTCGACTCACGTCACCTTCTCTCTCAGCAAAACACCCTTTGATTTTAACTTGAAACAGGATGGTGGCAACTTCGAGAAAAAAAAGTATACTTTCCCTTCAGTCATTTGGTCATTTCAGTGTTTTGCTGATGCTCCAAAATTGAGCCAAGTTCAGAACAGTCATGTCAAGGTGGTTCGATGTACCACCTTTTGCTACTGGTGCCAGCTCAGCCTCTGAAAACAGCTGCAGCATTTTAGAAAGGAGTCTGACGCTCTTATTTAGATGCTGCACCCTCATCAGTGCCTCCTTTTATTTTCTCTTTCCTATCCTGTGATATAAAAACTTCCAATCGACTGCACCTGGAGTAAATGCTGGGGGAGGAAAAACAAAAACAATGGTTGGGACTAAACTGAGCTCTTCTGAAAATAAAACCAAAATGTACATTGGTTCAAACGTTCATATGTCCATTTGTAAGACCAATACTTAGCCGTGTTTCATCAACCAGATTTCTCAGGAGAGATGACTGGTGGTAAAAAAAAAAAAAAAAAGTGTGAGGTGTTAGCATCTAGATTCAACAACAATGTACTTTAGCATCTTGTAGTTTGATTTAGCTTTTTCTGATTTACCTTTCTCTGTAAGATCTAAACTGTACCAAAGCAAAAGAAAGAACATTCAACTCACTCATTAATCGATAAAATATTGAACAAACGTGCATTACAATCTTTCATGCTCAAAACCACTTTCCCAGATCACTTGTTGTCATTTTAAGGCTGAGTGGATAGTAACACGTACACTGCCAGTTAATCTACAGCTTTTAATCATTAGAAATGGATTTTACATCATTTGAATCAAACTGCTTTTAATTGTTCTTCTTCTTTCTGCCTTTCTTTTTTCTTTTTTAACACATACAGGCTGACACACACACACACACACCTTCCCACTTGTTACTGCCACCATATTGTAACTTATTTTGCCTGACATTATCTCCTCAATATGTTTTCATCCATGTTGCCACTCAGAATCTCTTATCTAATCAACATGCATGATTTTCTTGTCATTTGTTTGGCCATATCTATTAAGTCCTATGAGGTTGATGTCTTTCCTTCTCTTTTTATCACGCATATTATACAGCATATAATAGTCATATTACACTGTGTAGTATGGCGTAGTATTGGGCTAAGCAGAACATACAGCACATACTACAGTATAAAGTGAGTTTGGAAGTATGTTGAATACCCTGCCAGGAGCTGCTCACACTGACAGGTGCAGGCCTAACGATATAAAGCCAACCATTGTGTCACAATGGTGTCTGGAAGCCAAAATATTAAAATTCCCCCGCTCAGATGCCCCACTGTTCTGTGGAAACAACAAACGCTTTGTTTCTAATTTGGCTGCCATGGAGCGTCATTTGAATATCACCAAAAACAACACTGCAACATGGAACAGGTGTGTGTGCGCGTGAGTGTGTGTTCGCGGTCGCGTTTGTGCGTGCGTGCGCATGCTTGTGTAACCAAATGAAACAGATAACAGACTAGATCAGAAATATCACGCACTGGGTTACATTTACTGTACTGTTACATCGGTGCTTTTGGAAAAGCTGCCTAACATTGAATGACGATTCAAATGCCCACCCCCCCTTAACATATATATATATACACACACACACACACACCCACACACACACACACACACACACAGACACCACGCGTGTGCACATCATACACATAGGCGAATGTGCTCTATCAAAATCATATGACAGGCGTGGTCGTTGAGTGAAAACGTTCAGGCCAGTTTGTTTTTGTCATTAGAGGCTAATTACATCCGATGTTGCAGGAGAAAATGTGAAAAATGTAGCCTACCTTATGGAGGTCGATGCGTATCCTCTCCTCTCCTTTATGCGGGCTCTCTGGCCACAGGTGATAGCTCGAGCCGTAGTTGGGGCTGTCTTTGCTGCTGTTGCTCACAGTCGCAGACGAGTTCCCCGCGTATGCCTGTTGTGTTGCCGGCGGGGTTACGCGGGAGTCGCGGCTGTGTGGCTGCGCCTGATCGCCTTGCGCGGAGATCCTCCCAGACTTATTGCGGTCTTGTTCACAGTGCTGCGGACGCTGGGGACAGAGCCCCAACGCGCCTTGCTGCTGCTGCTGCTGCTGCTGCTGCCGCTGTTGCTGCTGCTCTTGCTGTTGCAGCAGTGGAGCCTGGTGAGTCCTACATAGCTCTCCTGAGCCGCTGGCGCAGTAGTTGATAGGCAAGCTGCTCCCCACCAGTAGCTGTTGCTGCGCTCGTAATTGTGGGATCTGTTGCTGCTGCTGCAGGTCCTGAGTCTGAGACTCAAATGCTCTCCTGTTAGCCTCGGTTGACTCACATACATTTAAAGAGCGCCCTTTCTGCGAGTTTGCACGGATTCCTTCAGGGGAGGGGTCCCTCTGTTGGAGTCTTAAATGACTGTGCTGTTGATGCTGTTGATGCTGCTGCTGCTGCTGCAACAACTGCCTGTGGTCTCGGTGCCCTCCTGCTCCTCCTCCTCCCCTGCAGCGTTCCACGATGCTTGCCTGTTGGTAATTATTGGCACTCCTTCGGAGACGATCCCCCCTTTTAGATTCCCGGGAAAACAACAGAGAGGAGGAGGACGACGTTGGTGGCGGTGGTAAAGGCGGCGGAAAAGGTGGGGAGGGCTGCGGTGGGAGAGGACCGACAGGATGGTGCTGATTTTGAGAAAGGCTCGCCTCCTGCTCGGAAAAACTGCAGTGGCAGCTTGGAAAAACAGGCTGCTTCTCCGACTGCGGCGGCGGCTGCTGCTGCTGCTGAGAACCGTCCGGGGCCCAGGGATCCTGCTGCAGGTGCGCCGGCTGCCCGGTGCTGGGTTCACCGCCTCGGTGTGAAGGTCGCTGGGCGGTGTCGTAGCTCGCCAGAGGTAGAGGGTCGCCGCTGTGAACAGGTCTCCGAGAGGGCTGGCTCAGACAGGGGAGCTCCTGGAGGCTCTGGCGGTGAGCGGCGGCGGTTGAAGTGCGGTCTCGGTGGTGAGAAGTGGGCGGGGGCGGCAGGCTGAAAACAGGAGCGACTGGTTCTGGGCTCTGCTTGCTGCTTCCTTGCTTTTCGTCGGGGATTTGGTGCTGATGGACAGCTCCCGCGTACCGATGCCGCATCCCCTTGATCGCCTCGTCTCGCTGTGGTTGCTCCTTTGCCTTGCAGAGCTCCGACACCCGTTCATTGCGATCAGTCCCAGCAGAATAGGACCGACTTGTATCATTGGTAGGTTTGACCAGGACCTGCCTTAAAACGTCACTGTACAGCCAAAACACCGCCTTCGACTGAATATCGGTCCATTGGCTGCTATGCGCACAGGTTGCAGGGGATCGATCACTCCTTAAGGCTGTTAGGATATTACAAGAATGGGATTATCGAGATGTAGAAAGGTGTTCAAATCCTGCTCGCATGATCGGTCATCTTAATCCACTATGGACCCAATAGATCGACTTTATCAATGTTGCCATAACCACCCTGCATAATCAGAAATCACTTTTACTGCTACGTCACCCAAACAGATCCATAGGCCTGCCAAACATTATGCTTGGCTTAGATATATCCTGAACGTCACCATAGTTTATGATCAACTCTGATTATTACCTTCCCTGCTACTCTGATGTCCATAAAGTGGACTCATGATTTAAAAATCATGAGAGGAGCAGTATACACACTCTTGAGATCTATTTCCAAAACACATTTCCACTTGTTGGCCCATAGAAAAGCATAAAAGAAACCGGCCTGTAACGATTACCTCATGCCATACAGCCTGAGTCTTGCAGTCTGGTATTTAATAATTTAGCAGAATATGCCTGGTTTTGTATTACCAGGCAGAAATATTTAGAATGGGAGCTGCATGCATGCAGAACCTGCAGTCGGCCCGTAGCCTGCTGTGTGTATGTGTGTGTGAGCCGCTGCTTGCTGCTGTAGCATGCTCTCAGTATAACAAAGTAAAGGCTTTACTGTCACAGCAGTCAGGAAACTGGCTGGATGGAGACAGAGAGAGACTGGGTGCAGACGGTGCTGTCCTTGGTGCTGAAGGAGTTGGGACGTGTATCACTAAAATAGCCTCTGTGGTGGTGTCAAGTAGCCAGAGGATGGACAACTGTCTATCAGATGTCGGGTAGAAATTTCTCACAGATGTAAGGATTATTAATTTGGTGACACAGAACTTGGATTAAGGGATATAAAACAATACTCACATGCAAATATTTACAGTCAGAAAGTTACTGGTGGCTCTTATCATTTTTATTGTGAATACTGGCCATGTAGTCATTCCTTCCTAGCACGACTTCACTGTAACAGATGGGGAGCAAAATCCACTCCATAGTCCTCCCTCTGTTTCCCCGGACAGTGTTTCCTTGCTGAGCTGTAGTGGAGGGATAGTAACATAAAGAGGGAGTTTTGCACTAAAAAGACTTTTCTAAGAATATACCTCCTTTATTTAGCAAACTCAGACTGCTGAAGCCTCAAAGTCTGTTGCTTCAGATCATCATGTGGTGGTTTTCTAAGTAAGTGAACTTTATGTCTATAGCACCTTTAAAAAACGTTCTTCACATAAAATATATCATGAAATACAACAAGAATCTCAGTGAATGGTCATACATAGAGAAATGAAAAGAACAACATAAAACTATTGGAGCAATAAGTTATAAAAAAGCCAGCCTATACAGGTAGGTTTTTAAAAGCTTTTTAAAATATGGCACAGACTCAGCTGATGGGGTCTTGGGTCTTGGTGCAGAAATACAGTATAAAACCATTTTGTAACCATGCCTAGAATAAGATCCAGGTGAGGTGAGGGTGCTTCCAGCTTCTTTGGTCCTTCACTGTAGAACAAACTGCCTGAGATCTATCACAACTACGTCCATTTTCAAACTCAAACTGGAAACTTTTCTCAAGTTTATGATTGGTTACTGTATATTTGTGGTGTGGATGTGGGGTTTACCGCTGGGTGGGATATTTTGTTCCTTGTATTTTTTTTTTGTTGTTGTTGTTACATTTTCTTGTATTTGTTTTTCTATATTCTTTTGTACATGTTACTTGTTGCTGTATGCATTTGAACGTAAAGCACATGCCTTTAGAATACATCCTTGCACTGAACAAGGACTGCAGATTTTGTCCTCCATCTCTTACAGTGGAGGTGTCACTTCATAGCCAGTATGGAGAGGAGGAATCATTACAACCAACGCTTATAATGTACACATCGGCATGTGAGTATTGTATCAAGGTATTCTGAACGTTTTCCATCCTTGTTAAATATAAGCATAAACAATACAAAAACACCATTTTAGTGCAAGAGAGAGAAGTTGAGGCTGAGCCAAAGAGACAGGAGGGGATAGAGATGGAGAGGGAGCCAACTTTTACATCATACATTAGCCATTCTTAATAAGTAATAATCCTTTCCTTAAAGCTGGTTCAGCCATTTGGAGTTTTGATGGCTCTAAAGACTGCATCAGTGGCACACTTTGCCTAACCACTGGAAGAAAGCTGAGGTCCACTCTGTTTTATAGCTACATGAAGTACTGCAGGAATTAGAAGAGGAGCTCTGGCCAGGGCTGCATTAGAAACCTGATCATTTTCATTAAGTAATTGGTCGCTGTGACCTGTGTGAGTTCCTTGGCAAGATGGAGTTTCATTTGCTAGTTTGGGAAGCAATGTTACTGCTTCCACATGAATAATTAAATAAACTTTACAACTCCTGGACACACACAAACACTCATTCACCAACCGGCTATTAAACGCCAAAGCCCACATTTTCTCTCTGTCTTGCTTTTTCCCCCTCTCCGCCTCCCTCTCTCTCTCTCTCTTTGCCTTACACACACCCACAACCATAACGACACTACAATATTTCAGTCAAACAGCCTCTTTCTAGCAAAAGCTGCCACCAGAATTTAGTGCCTCTTGGATGTGTCCCATGCAGCCGTCAAACTTGGCCGGTCCAGCCGTGTTAAAGCATGTTGTGTGTCCCTGCCTTGTTGGATCCAGGAGGGAGAAGCAGCGGAAGATCTGTGACACTAAAATGGTAGAGGAGGAAACATGGAGGAGGCCAGTGGCTGCAGCACGTAACATAGGAAGTAGATAAGAAGCCTGTAATTACAGAGAAAGCGAAATCCAACCAGGGCGAAGCAGAGAGATCTGTTAGTATTCTTGTGTGTGTGAGAGAGAGAGAGAAACTGATAGCGTGCACTGTGTGTGTGTGTGTGTGTGTGTGTGTGTGTGTGAAAGAGAGAAACCGGACCGAGAGGGAGAGATATCTAAAAAGAGCAGGTGCGCCAACACAGAATAGATCAAAAGAGTTACATTGAAAAGAAGAGGAAGATGTGTTGTACTGTGAAGTGAACCAAAAATAATTACACACAGGTACAGAGATTAGCCTATTATCTTAACACAGAATCATCTATCTGAAAGATAAGTCATATGTGTTTTTATAATTGCTGTTCTTACAGATATTTGTATTCCTCTGTGTGGTATTTCTTGGCATCTTACTGTATATTGTGTAATGTGTCCACCAGGTTTGTAGTCCATTTAATCCAAATTGAGGATCTAAGGACAGAGGGTGGCATATGTTGTACAGATTTTAAAGCCCTCTGAGACAAATCTATGATCTTGGGCTCTATAAACAAAATTGACTTTGGTATCGTCGCTGTCTTTTGAAAAGCAAGTATTTCCAAAACATCAACTCTTAAGGAGCTACGAAAAACATCCCTGTTTTCAGCTTTGTGACAGTAATTTGTTCAGATAACCCATTTTTAAATGGTTTATTTTGCATTAGAAGTCTCAACCCATAAAAGAACACTTTCTTTAGTTTATCTGAAAAATTCAAAATCTCCAAACTTGAAGATACATGCTTTTCACTGGACAGCAACATTACGATACAGTACTTTTGCTCATTTATATTTTAAAATGGTGTTATACTGTAATATCATGGCTTTGAGAGGGCAAATTAGTCTACAAATACAAGTTAATATTTACTGCCGAATTTCTGCAGCGGTGAAACCAACCGCTGTTCTGAAGTCTGAAACATACAATAGAAAGAAAGACAAGGAAGAAAGAAAGTAAAAAAGTGTAGTGAGGACTTTGCTAAAAAGACACGGCAGAGGTTTTCAAGAACACTTCCTCTTGGCCCCGAGTGCGTCATGTGTGATAGCTGTGTGTAAGGCAGCCATCTTGAATTAGTCTGTCAATTCACTGCATGTCATGGCTATGGCTGTCATCGCACTCAACTATGACTAACTGGAGTGATGCCTCAAGGGTACGGAGTTGTGGTGCTGCAGGAGCGACAGCAGGCCTTGATACAGCGTTATGACTGGTGAATAATGTCACACATATTCAGCTGGACTGATGCGTCTGGCTTGCGTGAACACTGACATGCCCCGCACATGATAAACAACCCGCGATCCTAGAGATAAGAGACGAGTCGTGACTCAACCCGGGCTGCGGCCTTATCGAACACTCGGTGCAGCCAGTGGGAGATGATACTGAAGGCATGCTTGAGACAGCGTGTCTGGAAGATACATGCTGCCAGCCACAGCGGCGGCGGCAGGGCCCTGCGCCCTATTGTGGAATTCATCTCTGACAGCTAAGATCATTAGTTAGATTTGCTCAGGCTACTCAAATGACTAAGCAACTTTGCCATCATTCAGGAAGAGGCAGGTACAGAGAGTCATTGTTAAATATCAGCTGACATGTTAGCATCCCGAAGTCCCATAAATGAGTGGAAAAGCCTGCGCAAGGCGGACAACTGTGATGAAGTGTTCTCTATTACCGCCACAAGCAAAGCCAAGGTGCAGGGAATGATAAAGTGGCCCACGCAGGCAGCAGCTGTAACGCACAGGCATGCCAGGTAACATCCGAGATGAGATGAGATGAGATCCTATTGAAGGAATAAGGGGATACTCAAGAAGCATCCTGGGTAATCCTGACACACAGCCACAAGTTTAGAGGAGCAGAAGGGTGAGTGTTCTCATCCATCTCAGAGGATGAACAAGAGGGCAATTAGTCACCTTAGTCCACACAAAACGCCTCCTACCACACACATACTCAAATACCACCACCGTTATATGGCTGTTTCCTCTTCGGCACGCTAAAGAGGAGGCTATCACACCACAGCTCTATTAATTTACTGTAATATTAGATTTGCTCTGGTTTTTAATTATGAGATTATGAATGACAATACGAGGCAAATCTTATTGTCAGTGGCAGTTATTTCCACAAGAATGACAAAAATATTTAGCAAGAAGAAAACTGTAGTCAAAAATAAAAATTCAAGAGTTATGGACAGATTTAAAGCTTCTTCAAAGATTTGTTTTTCATTTGACAGCTCCCACTTTCATTTAACTCGTTTATCTATATCTGAGACGTTATCTCACTAGCTTTAAAACGTTATACGTCATGCTCTGTCCTACCTCTAATCAAGGTGCAGCAGTGTTAATGCAGCAATGACAGGAGTGTCTCTGGGCTTTGTCTGCTGCTGGTTGTACATGACATCTTCTTGCTACGCCACAACAAACACCTGCCTTGTTTTCTCTGGCATGGCCTTGGCACAAGCATTGGACCATCAACCTCTGTTCACAGAACACAATGATGTCACTGCATAAACTGGAGCAGTTGATGATGAGGGGAAATGAAGAGGACAAAGAGAAAGAGAAAAAAACAGGGCAAGGTCCATTTTTAATGCAGTCTGGTGTGTGTGTGTGTGTGTGTGTTCAAAACATGTGCCTCAGGGTGTGTGCTTGTGCGCCCGTGTGCACATGTGAACACGTGTGCATACCTGTGTGGGCGGATGGGACCAGCGTTTGACAAGAGAGGCTCAGTTTGCCCAGTTGTAAAATATGGTGATGAGAGATAAAGAGAGGAGAACGCTCATCACTAATGCAAAGGTTCAAAGACTCGGTGCCCATCTCATCATCAGAGCCACAACAGACACAAAGGAGATGACCAACTGACCCCCCATATTCACCACCAGCAGGCAGAGATGGACTGCACACTCCTCCATAAAAAGCATGTCTTAAGAAAGATCCTTTAGAAGCCGTTTCAAGAAGACCACACACTTAAATGTCTCTCCTACTATTGATCACCCTACGCCATCTGCACAAGGACGAAACATTTGAAACACTGTACACACGGGCAACCTTATTATCAGACTGATCTAATACAGGGAATATCCCTTTATATTCCACACTGTACCGCAGTATCACAGAAATGGTCCATTTCTGCTTCCTCAAGGTGTAGCTATGTCAGATAAGAAAATTCATCCATGCAAAAGAAAAGTCATGCACTAGTGCTGTTAGGTGTGAAAATGCAAATGAAGTGGGATATAAAGGTTATTAGCTACAGATATTAGACCCTGCAATTGCAATTTCATCATGCAATCTTTTCACACCCCTCTTTTTTAACTAATACTGAGAGAAAAAAGAATGAACTGCTAGGAAAGGCAATGAGGAAAGGAAAGGAAGGCACATACCTTTTATCTGATGAAGGTTGCACAGACTCTCTCCTTGCAGAAGACACATCAACGATCATTATAAATGACAGCAAGAAAATCAATAGTCTCCTACTAAGAATAGGGGCTCTCCCAGTCATTGCAGTCTCCTGTCTGCAAATACACGCTCTGGATTTCTGCAAGCACATGCTCAGCTTATTGTTAGAGCTATTGGCTGCTCCCGCTTATTTCCTTCGTGTATTTTTACCCTGTCCTCCACCTGTTTGTGCTCTGATAAAACCGGGTCTCAGCTAAGTCCTTTTTTATTTTTGTTTCATTTACTGATTTGTTTATTTTTTCCTTGAGTCCGCAGTGAAATCTCATTCCCACCTCTGTCATGAAATGAATTACAGGAGGGGCGTTTAATATGATTTACAGGAGATCGATACGATTTGGACTTTTATCAATTCAAGTGGATAAAATAAAATCTGACACGGTGTGGGTGTCCAGGAAGAAAAAAAAACGCTGATGGGAGCTGTGACAAATCAAGAAAAGCACTGGAAGGGGGTTTTATGACCTTGTGTGCGCTGACGTGTCTTCCCCCCACCCCCTGAATTGATGCGGGGATTCCTGATGCTATTTTTAGCCTCTTGGTCGTGGAGAGCCGTGCGTGGGTGGAGGAGAGAGAAGAGAAGCAGGAGGAGGAGGAGGAAGAGGAGCAGCAGGGGGATGAAGAGGGGGAGATAGATGGAAGAGAGGGAAGAGAAGAGAGAGAGGAGAGGAGAAAGAGGAGGAGGGATTTGTAACTGGGGGGGTTCCCATGCGGACTTCAACTGCAGCATATCAACACAAAGCTCCCCGCTGTGAGGGCTTTGAATCGTGACCAGACAGCCAGGAAAAACAGAAAAGGGGAGCGCCGTGTCTCCACGCAGGACGGTACTGCTTTCTTTCATTTAGGATTATTTTTTTACACCAGTCTTAAATTACTTTGAAAAAGAAGGATGGTGGAGAAATTAAAATCACGCAGAATTATATGAGTGTATAATTATATTGTGGCAAATGAGAGGGATATGAGGATGCTGAGTGCTCAGTAATGAACCTACAGTAATAAACCGGTGTTTTCACAGCTATTGTTACTAATGCAGCAGGCCTACATGTCATAGCTTTGTCATTTAAATGTATGTATGTGGACCTATTACGTTCAAACCCATTTAATGACATATCTCTTTGGTAATATAATATTTATTTGTCTGTAGAGGTCTGTGCTCCTTAAAACTGAATTTAAACAGTCTATAGACATGCACACCTGATGGTGTTTTCCCCACCTGTCTATAATACTATAATGCTTGTGCATACCATTTTTCAAGATTTATTGAAGTTTTTAGGTCTATTCTTCTAATCCTATAATAGCTGAACAGTGTCTCCCATGGTGTCGAATAATTTATGTCCATTTTTCGTTCACAAAGGCCACCAATGACCACGATAAATAGCCTCAACACTTACATTTCTTTACAGCATGTACCCCATTCAAATTGAGTCACACAATTAGCCGCACAGACTGAAATCAGGAGGAAAGTAGCTTGGCATATGGGGAGAGGTTTTATTATTTATCACCAGCGGACTATTTTTTGCTCATGCTGCCATGTTGGCGTCGAGGGTTTCCGGGCACATGGATGGCAGGTTTCCCCGTCACCCGCAGGTCACACGGCGGGGGGAGACCCAGGCATCGCCACCGCAGCAACAACAAAAAAATAAATAAATAAAAAGGAGGGAAAGAAACGGAGGCATCAGAGAGGACTCATCCAGCTGGTTGCATTATTCACTCACGCACTCCATTAGAGACGTATAATTACTGAGAGAAACATGAGCAGCCAAACTGCCGCAGAGGGGGCGTGGGCCTATATACAGTGTGTATATATATATAGTGGTCCATGTGATGAAGAAAAGCTAAATTATAAAGAAGATAGAACCTTAAAGCTGGTTCACGATTAAAGCCGCAGGCCACCAGACAAAAGCGCACGTATGACCGCATAACAGTTGATGAGAACAGGATATTACTGCGCCGAATAAAAATAGAACCCCTCATACAAATGTAGTTTAGAGCAAACAAGTTATTGCTTAATAACATCCGGTAATAATGTCCAATAAATGTGTTCAATAAACATCCAATAACAGGGTGGAAGAATACTTTATAATACCTAACGATTATCACTAATTGAAACTTGAACATCTTCAGGCAGGTTCTCCTCTCCTTGCTTGTTGGTATATTAGGTAGACTTTAAGTATACATTTATGAATTTATTTATTGTCTTTGGATGCATATGACAGCTCACTTAGAAACAATAAACAGGCCTACACATTGTATCTTCTGTTTCACCATCATTGCATCATTTACACAATTGCTTAAATTTCAAGTTAATTTCTTTGAATTTTAAAGGGTTATGGTAGGGGTAATATAGCTCATCAAGTGCTTTGATAGCACACAGTGAAGTGGCAACCTTTTCTGGTTATAAACAGATACCTTGCTGTATTTCTATAAAATAATTAGCCCTCACTTCTGGGAATGAGCAACCTCCAGGAGCAATGAACAATCAAGTTCTCACCACAGTGAATTTAGGCCAACATTGGTGTGAAAAACATAGCTGGAAGGATCTTGAAAAATACACTTAATTGTGCTCTTTCCCCTCCTAAATAGGAAAAGAACAAGAGCAAGGGAGGGATAAAGCAAAACACAAAGTGAAAAGACAAAAATTGAGAACAATGGAGGAGTCTGAAGCAGTAAAGGATGAACATAGGGTTGTCTGATTGAGTGGGAGGCATGGGAGAGAGAGGGGAAGGAGAGAGATAGAGTGCATTAGTAATGATTGGAGGGGAGCGATAGAAAGAGTGTATACTAGATGGGGGTAAACTCAGATGTTCTAGATGATAATGCTGCCTTGTGTCCTAATGAAAAAACCCAGATGTTATCTGGCTTCTGGAAAATGCTGGACCTCTTCTCTCCCTCCCTCCCCCCTCTCTCTTCTTGGTGGGGAGTAAAGCCATTTCCTCTGGTCTTGAAGGGCCCTAATTGGCTAAACACAGTGGGGGATTTTAGCTTCTCTTTGCTGCCAATGTGTCCTCGAGGTGTGGAGAGGCAGCAGGTCTGTCCCTGCTTCCTGTTGGTCTTTCCACCCTCCATCTACTCTGCATGGATGTCTGGATTCCCTCCATCCTGCCCGCCTGCCTGCATGTCTTCTTACCCATCAGTCTCCATGAGCATGTCAACTCGCCTGTCTGTCTTTTGTCTGGCCAGCTGTTTGTCCAGTCTGAGTATTATTTGTATTCCATGTGTATCTTTGTGCTGGTCCAGCTTCTCTCTGTCTTCCTCCCTGACAGCCTCTCTCTCTGTTTGAATACCTCCATTTTGCTGGACGTCTCCGCTGCTCGCTGCCTGCCGGGCCGCCTGTCTGCTTCACTGCCTCTTTGCCTCTGTTCTGCAGTTTAAAAAAAAAGTGTAGAGAAAGAAGGCTCAGCCCCACCCAAATGCAACGTTACTTTGTTATTCACAATGCAACCTTTATACTATAAGTTTACAGCTTGACTGCTCTGCATGTGTAAATTTGGGTAACTGTGGCTAATTTAAAATGGAGCTGAGGGAAACACAGAACAATGACACAGACACAGTTCTAATTAAGGAATTAAAGCAGCTTAGGTTTCATTTGTAACAAGGTCTGTTCATCAGAGAATTTAACTCCTTACCTTGAATTGGCTGTGATGCAGCTCTAAATCACAGCTGACGTCATCTTCATAATCTTTAAGTGTGGTAGAACAAGTATCAGCTTTTAGCAGCGTTGTTTTAACCTTCAAGGGACACAGTGACATTTTAAATTTGACTCTGTTGAATTTTTTTCACCAAGCCCTAAAGGCTACAGAGTATTTTTAGCAGACAACTGCCCTGGAGATTCACTGTCACGACTGTTTTATCTTTTTTCCACTCCTCAATATCAAAACCTGCATACAAGCAAAATTTAGAAAGGTTTAAAAAAAAACACATAATGAAATGATTTTAAACCTGCATACTTTATGGGTTCATATGTGTAGAACATTTTTTGTTCTTATTTCTATAAAGTTTGGTGAGGTGGTTGATGTCTGGACATTAAAGGCCAAACTGCCCAACAAGTTGAGTTAAGACCTCAATCTGACTTTTGTTCTGACTGTTCCGTAGCTCTCTCACAGTCCAACAGCTAACTAGCTAGCTAGCCTATTAATGGCACAGTAAACTGCATTACGCACAAGAGAGATTCACCTGGCTGCTCAAGCAATTCCATGCATGCGTTCACCGATTAGTATTTGAATAATGGTGTGACTTTGAATTATATAGTTCATCGTAGTTAAATACTGCTAATATCAACCTCTCGTCTGTATTTGCCATTGTCCCACTGTTACTATCTATCTACCGGCATCAAGAAAGCAGTAAAGTAGTAAAGCCTGCTTGATTTGATTGGCTGCGTGGACCAAGTGTGACATTGACAACTGGTGCGACTCTGCACCTTGCGCTGAAAAGTTAAGAATTTTAAGTGTGTCTAAAAACCGCTAGCAAAACGGGACGATTGGGGCAGGAGAGGGTATGCGATTCTGGAGAAATCTAATACCATGACAAATACCATGATGTAGAGCGAACAACAACACAGCAAGTAATGTAACTAATGTTAGCTAGGTTGTTGGTTAGCAAACTGTCCCTACAGTTGCTTCTGCGAAGCTAACAGCCAGAGAGGACGAGTTTCCCAGCACAGCAGCTCCAGACAGCGATACTCACAACTCTCCTGCTGTTAGACCTAACATCACAACAACAGTATATCTTGGCAAACTAGAAAGTAAGCTGAATGTCAGAGCCACTTTGTTTGTTTAGCATTTACAGAGCCAGGGCTGTGTACAAAAATGATTTTTTTTTCAGCGCACACACTGAACAGACAGCTAGTGGACAGTGAGGAGATATTTGCTGAATTTGACAAAAAGACTGCATTGGATTAGAATCGCATAACCCACCTTTAAGGGTAACAAGTTTAGTAGATTTCAGTATCTGCCATCTCAGCTTTTCACTCTGGTGGAATTCATGCGATATGGTGTGGTTAAGCTACCTCTAAATCACATATTTAAATGTATTAAATTGTAATTTATTATATTGATTTCAATGTAAATATTAGTAGTAGAAGGAAAAACAACCACCTAGCAAAACAGATCTACTTTTTATTTCAATAAGCTAAGCAGGGTAATAATCAAACTTTTGTTTCTTTTTTTGTTTCTATCCAAATGCAGATTGCAGTATCTGCATTTTTAGGTGTTATGTTGGTTATATGGTTTTTGGAGGTACAACTATCAGCCTAAAAAGGCATAATAGTAAGGCATTAGAACTTTTTTATTGGTTATGTAGTTTTCCAGCAGTTTGCCTGAAAACTACATATGCAGGTATGTGATCTAAAACACAAAGTTGTTTTATCATTGTAAAATTCCAATAGAAATGCATGTGAGTCCCTGTTTTTTTTAGTTAGGATGTCCCTTATTAAAGAAAATATTTATTCTAGATACTATATCAGCAATATAACTGGACATAAAAGACATAAAGCAATACAGACAACTTGTTTTTAGTTGACTGAAGTGCAGAAGCTTCTTCCAGACTGCTGTGTTTTGGGCCTGATGCTGTTTGTTGGTAATGGGCCAGACAGATGTGCTTGCTATCCATCAGCCCACAACATCTTCCATGTGTCACTGACAGTCTATTTCCCTGTGGTGCTGCCTCTCTTTAAAATGTGTCATTTTATTGTTCTGATTTCTCTCTCTTCTCCGGGGAGTGGAATATGATTTCACAGAACATTAAGTGAATGGGATCTAAGGGAATAGTGTGCGGACTGGGGATGGTGGTGGTGGAGAGCGGAGGTGATCTGGCCTAATTAAGCCCTCTCCCCACCCCACCCTCCTCCATCTTCACTTCCACCCACCCCTCCAACATTCCTCTACCCCCACGCTCTCTGATAGGTTGGTGACTTTCACCGTGGAGTGTGAAGGGCGAAGGAGTACTCCTCAAATCATAATCCGCCTGACTTTGGGAGAAAAAGGATTAGTCTAGCAGTAGCCTGAGCAGCCATGCAAAGACACACGCTTTAGCATCCTGTGTCTGTTTAACCCTATATGTCATATAAAGACACAGAGAGAGTAAACTGACATATTAAGGCATCAGAGCGGTAAAGGCTTATTCCTTCATGGTCATGGTGGACTGAAATTATATCAGGCGATGAAGCCACAAATCAAAGCATTGCACTCCATCCAACCACTTCCACCTTAAACACTGTATGATGCAATCTGCTGTCGGTTTATAATGATGCTCCCCATGTTGGCAATACAGTTGGGGTTTACATATATTTCATATGAAGGCATGACCTCATTTTTTCTTAATGGCTCTGACCCAAGTATCATTTCACTGTTGAGTGGCGCCAGGTGGGATCTAATCTAACCTTGTTTTCTCTCTGGCCTGTGCAATTATTACCCAATCGTCTCCTATCATTAAAAGCATGGGGTCCTCCGCTGTATTGAGACATAAAGGAAGACCCACAGAGGTCATGCAGGGATAAAGGCCCCACATGCTCTAAACACACCATTCAAATGACGAATGACTTTGAGTGTTGGCGTCACCATCATGAGGAGGAGGGAGCAGAAGGGAGGGAGTCCTGCAGCTACAACACATGCCCCCTCCTGCACATCGGGCACGGGGCTCGGGCAAGCGTAGGGTGATTGATAGCGGTGCCAAGACAACATCTCGTCAGGGGCCCAGTGCACAAGGGTGCCTAGCAGAGCAATGATGGACGAGCCCGTAGACGCTACATAAAAATCGAACCCGGCATATATAACACATTCCCAGCTCCCTTTCTTAACCTGTAATGTATAGTGATAGAAATTTGTTTCGCAGTCCATTGCCACGGACAGTGATGGATGCCAAAAAGAAAGAGAGGGAAAGGGGAAGAGGATTGAGGGGAGGGGAAGGGGGGTGATTCAGTTGTGTGTGTGTGTGTGTGCGTGCAGACACAATGTGGGAATCAGTGAGAAAGTCCTTGTGTTGTTTTGGAACCCTACTTTTTTTTTGGGTACTTATGCACATATACATAGACAAAAACATATGTATAGAGACTAGTGCAGTGTTACGCAGTGCCAGTGTGCAGTTATCTGTTTTATAGCTGAGAACATTTACTGTTTATTAAGACTAATATAAAAGTATTATCCCATACAGTACTGTCAATTTTGCATGTACATGGTACTACATATTACATTGTAGCTTTTCCAGTTGCTCAGTGACTTTAGGTGTCCACCATGTTTCAGCATGATATATTCAAGTTCATCTCATGATCTTTGTCACATGTTGTCCTTATCTTACTTCTTATCATGTCTATTAATTATATAAAAGAGAAAAAACAAATGCAATAAGTCACGTTTGCAGGGGCCTCTGTGCAAAGACTGGGTTGATGCTGTTTAGAAATAGTCAAATGGTGATCTTTTCTGGGTTAACAGCCAGTTGTGTACCATATATGAGAACACTTGAAACACACGTGTGCTGTTACATGACCCATCATCACATGTCATACTCTCCCAAACACATGCACACAACATGCACTGCCAGACCAGAGTGGGCCTTTGCAATTTATAGTTTTTCAAATTGTGGTCATTTGATTATTAGCAAATTATTGTTTTATAAATAAAATATATTATAAATTAGCTACCTACATTTGCATTTAAATGACCCAATTAAAAGTATGTAAAAAAAAAAGATTAGCAAAAAAATAATTTTATGCTATTAATATGTCTTTTAAGTGATTCATAATTATTCACTTGTACTTTTTCACTAAATTCTTTGTAAAATGATTTTTTTTAAGTTTTGTATAAATGTATAAATGAATCATTTGATTATAACCAACTAATTAAAAAGGCTATATTTATTCTGGGGACACAACTGAGCCTCCATGCACATGCCTTCCCATGTGTGTGCTGTTTTTACCTTGTTAATGTGGACTCACATACCAGCATGTGCACACAACAACACCGACCACCTCGGTGCATTGTTAGCCTATCAAACTGACTTGTCGTCACGAATCTCCCACTAGCTGATGAATATTAGATGGGAGCGGATAATACCTCGACAAAGGAGGCCTCCCCCCACCAAGGCAAGAGAGGCTGCACACTCAGCAGTGAAGCGCTGCCCACTGAGACCAAACCCAGGCTGCTGAAAGATTCCTTTGCAGTTGTGAGCAGGATGGTGTATAATTGTGGTTGGATTTCATGTAACTCTGAGAGTGAGGGGAAGTGTGTCCATGTGCGAGTGTATGTGAGTCCGTATTTGTGCATTTGTATGGCAGAGAGAAAGAGAGAGGGATGACGAAGAGAGGTATTCATCTCCATCTATCTCCATAAACCTCCAATTGGATTTTACAGCAGTTGCTTCTTCATCATGAACTGCAATGGATTGTATTCCAAAGTCCTGGCTGTAAGAAGAGGATTTTAGGGCTTACATTTTTTTTTAGTTATGTGTTAGAATGACAAGGAGAGGAGAAAAGCTGTGGGTGAGAGATTCTGTATATGCATATGTGTGTATATACTGTATATATATACTGTATATATATATATATATATATATATATATATATATATATATATATATATATATAATTACTCAGCATATATTTGTCATAGTAGGCAATTTGTTCATTTTTAACAGGGGGGATGGATGAACCCCCGCCCCCGCAGTTATTTTAGATTCTAACTTGCACAAAGGATCAATGAGTCAGACTAACATATTCAGCTATACAACCCCTCTGCCCCTGCACTCTCTCTGCCACTAGGGGATGGAGAGGGGGGATGGCAGGTTAACAAGGGGGATGCATTTTAGTCAATTTGCTAACAAGGGGGATGGCATGCCCCCTCATCCCCCCTCAAATCGCCTACTGCATAGGACAGCTTAGAGTTTATTTCTCGGGTTTCTTAAAGCCGCAATCTGTGATCCAAATTTAAACAAATGGGTAACCCCACCACCAAAAACGAAAGAAAAGATTGGAACCTCCTATCAATATCAAATTATAATATATTTTCATACAAGGTCTAACTCTAGAACACAACTAAATCTAATTTATTAACATTTTCAGACACTGTAAAAGGTTTAATTACAAAATAAATGTTGGTAAAACGTGTTAAACTAGCCTATATTTTAAATTCGGATCAGTTATGAAACACACAAAGTTTTTTTCAATCTGTAACTCTAACACTTGAATAATATATGTGGAAATTCCTCAACGTATATAGTCAAAAAAAATTACTGATTCGTCCTTTAAGAGAAGAGTTGACGATTGAGGTTGTTTTGACAATGTTCCCATTACGTCAAGTCAGTCCTTTTTTTAGAAACTAACTAAAGCTCTTGCTGGAGATTTGAATAAGCAGAATGGTAACAGAGAAAACATGGATTGAAACAGAATCCACATACACTGCATTATTTATTTAACACAGTGTAGCTAAGTAGTTTACATCAAGATTAGAAAGAATTTGACTTGAGTAATTGATGCTGACACATTACAAGACTGTTTCATTGTATATGACTGACATGCTCTTTATAGCAAAGTACAATACAACCCTCATGTTATCCAGCTACATCCAGGTGTAATGCAAGACGTACAATACACATGAACACACTATATAGTCTTTCAGAGTCTTTCAGTAGTGGGTCCAATCCAATCCACATGAAATATCAGGCAACATGACTTGTGCACTCTCATTTGCCATTCTATCTGAGTTGTAATTAAGTCCTGTTAAGATATATTAAAGGAATAGTTTGGCATTTTTGGAAATACAATTATTCATTTCTCAATTCTCTCATCTAAGTCTCTGCAAGAAAGAAAATAAGCGTATTTCCCAAAATGTCAGACTGTTCCTTTAATGAAAACCTAAAATAACCTTCACATCCTGATTCCTGCTTCTGCTTCACATGAAAATCCCTGGAATGTTTTTAATATGAATCGGGTACAGGAAATGCAGCCTTAGTCACCAAGATTAGCAATCATGCTACCTAAATGTTAATGAATAAAAACATTCAAATACGGACACTTTTGGCAATTTTTTGTTAGTGAATCGGTTAAATATTGCAACAACCCACAGTTAGCTTGTTAGATGACAAACTGTAGCAGGTGTGTGCTGCTGTTTAAGCAAGCTCTAACCTCCAACACACAGGTAAGCAACACCTTTTAGCATCCTGTTACTGTTATAAGAAAAACTACTTGCCAATATCTCAACCGTATAGAAATTGCACATGAGGGCATGTCATCAAAATTAATTCAGTTTTAATAATATAACTTTTAATGCAAACCAAAGTATGTTGTAAACTCCTACTCCTACTAAAACTAACCCTTCCCACTAATATCACTAATTGTACAGGAAACACTCAGCAGACTTAGTACCAACATTGGCATAGTCACAAGTACAAGAGAGGGTTTCTACCTACTGTACGAGGCAAAACTGTAAAGTTTGACATCATCGAGTGATCTTTATTCAAGCTGCTCCACACACTGCCGAAGGGAGACCCTTGTGGTTACATTGTGTGTTCTGTGTCTGCTTACCCCTCTTGTTTTCTGCCTACTGGGAGCTGTAGCACACTTGGTAAAACTGCTAGACTCCACTTTGTTGCTATATTCAAAGTAAAACACATTTTGCATCAGATTCAACAATGTTCCTCTTTTATTGGCTTAGAGGATTTTCTGGTTTGCTGAGCCTTTTTATTTGACATTTTTTGTTCTAAATCTTTAATTTGCTTTCATAAAAAAGGGAATACAGTTTTAGTACACAGACACTTTTCCAATAAAATAGGCTACAATACATTTTCTGAGTCAAAGCTACTGATAGCAACATGAGTTTAGTGAAAGCTTCACATAAACACTGTGCATCCAACAAGTCATGTTCTCACATACAAACAGCACAGTGGCTTCATGGATTTTCACATGGTAATTGTAGACAGGAGACTGCCCTCACAAAAAAAACAACATTGGTCATTTTTTCAAATGCGTAAAACTAAACAGCTAACAACCAAAGCTAACAGATGTTATTGATGATGTTATTTTTTTTCTTCTTCTTCTTCTCCTTAGCACCTTTCAGACAAATCAAATGCAATTCAAAGTGCTTTACAAGGGACTGTACTGTGTCTACAATGCAGACTAAAACAATCAAAAACTAAAAGTTAAATGAATAAGACAACAATAAAAGATGTATAGTTAAGATAGTTAAACAAGTGAATATATAAATCAATCAATCAATAAATCAATAATAAAAGTAAAATATGAATAAAATAAAATAAATATATAATAATGATAAAATACATATAAATAATGAAACCATAAAATTATAAAAAAGCGTGCATCAGTCTCTCTGTGTTGCTAAGAGAGAGAAATGGCCTCACTTGGAGATGTTCTTCAAATGGAAAAAATGCTCTTTTGTGGCACCCTGCACATGAGCCTTGAAACTTAAATCAGAGTCAAAAATCACTCCTAGGTTTCTAGCTTCTTGGCTTGGGTTGAAATCTAGTTTGGAGGCCAGTTTCTCTCTCTGAGCCTTTGAACCAATGATCAGTACTTCTGTTTTATCCTGGTTGAGCTGTAACAAATTCTGTGAAATCCAGGCCTTTATATCTAAAATACAGTTAAAAAGTGAGTCAATCGGCCCGGTGTCATCAGGAGAAAGACATACAGTGCCTCCTGATGAAACTGCCCAGGGTTAGCATGTACAAATTAAAAAGTAACTGTCCTACAATTGATCCTTGTGGTACCCCACAGGTAACCTCATAGTGTTTGGAGAGGTGGTCATCTATAGATACAAAAACATTTCTTCTGTAAAGATATGAGGTAAACCAGTTAAAAGAAATTCCAGACAGGCCAACATGCTCACTTAATCTATTTAAAAGAGTCTGGTGGTCCACAGTATCAAAGGCAGCACTCAGGTCAAGGAGCACCAGAACTGAAGGCATGTTGTTGTCAAGATTTGTTCTGATATCGTTCACTATTTTTAGCAGGGCTGTCTCTGTGCTGTGATGTGTCCTAAAACCTGACTGAAACATTTCCAATTTAGTGTTGAGTTTAAAAGGCTGATTTAAAACTAGTTTCTCTAAAATTTTGCTTAAAAATGTCAGATTTGAAATCGGTCTAAAATTGCTGGGTGTTAAAATATCCAGGTTCCCTCTCTTCAAAAGAGGATTTACTAAAGCAGTTTTGAAATCAGCAGGGAAGGCACCAAGATGTAGGGAGTGATTTACTACGGCAAGGATGTCAGCATCAAAATGTTCCAACTTGACATCACTCTGTACACAGGTTATAGGTAAAAGAGCAGTGTGCTTGTTCTGCGGGCAGATACCAGATCTAATGTTGATTATTTTCTCCCTGAAGTAGCCAGCAAACTGGTGGTTTTTCGCCATCAGCACTCAGCACTTCTGCAGTCTCTTTTTAGTTCCATGGTTTGATTTTTTTCATGGGGCAACCTTTTTTGTAGTTATTTTCCTGGTTTTAATTGGAGCGACTGCATCAAGCACTGTTTTCATTTTATCATTAAAATCATTAACTTAGTCTTCGAAGGATGACGGTAGGACATTATTTTTGTAAGTTGCAATATGTGATGTGAGAGTTGTGTCTACTTCAGGGGTAATGTAGAGTTTTTTGACAATAGGTTCTGTGGTACTTGGCAGAGAAAGATCAAAACTGTTTTTTTTTTAAAAACACATAGTGGTGGTCAGACAGAGCCAGATCAGTGACAGAAGATATATTGATGTTCAGACCACATGATATAATTAAATCCAAGGTGTGTCCATGTTTGTGAGTCGGTATGTTAACATGCTGTTTAAAAGCCATACCTTCCAACAGTTATAAAAACTCTTTGGCTCTGGTATCTGTCAGATTATCAACATGTATGTTAAAATCACCAATTAAAATGCAGGAGTCATAGCTCGTGTGAATGACAGTAGGTCTGAGAATTCTGTTAAAGAGGGAACAGATAATTTAGGAGGAGGAAGGAAACAAGGCTGAGAAAATAAAAGAGCAGCATTATATTCGAAGGCACGAAATGTGCCTAGGTCCACATCCCTGCCCTTCAGTCTCTCTCTCTGTAAATTGCAGCTGTCCCTCCGCCCTTCTTTCCCTCTCTGGAGAAATAGGTACAGGTGTAGGTGGGGGGACATGCCTCAGTCAGCGTGGCAGGTGCATCTGTGCCCAGCCAGGTCTCAGAGAGAAAAAGACTTGTGATTGTGATCAGTGATGAGGTCACTGATACAAAAAGATTTGTTTGTTAATGTCTATAATATTAAAAAGAGCCATGTTGATGAAAATGAGTTCCTGTTTATGGGGATTGTAACCGAGGTATTTATGTTTGGCCCGGTTTTGACAGTGTTATGTCAAGTAGAGATGATGGGTCTTTAATTATGATGGGTAATTAACAGGGGTAGGTGGGGAAGGTAGTCAGGGTGAAATACACTGCACTATGATGTGGGCAAGCACCTGAGAGCCCCTGTGGTTGGGGTGCAGTCCATCGCGCTTGAAGAATGCAGGACAGGCCCAGAAAAGATCAAAGTTGTCTATAAAAGTGACCTTAAATTTGTCACAGACGACTGAATTTTTCGATACCCCTTTTGTCAGTCGGTAGGGGTCTGTTTTTTTCCAGTTGCTTTAAGGGAGGAGAAAAAAGTTTTAAAATGTTCCTTCAGGTTTCGGACTTGCAGTGTGAAGTGTCATTGCTGCCAATATGTGCTACCACAGTACTCAAGTTAGCGCGATTTCCAAGCACTGCTGGAAGCTGTGTGTTCGAGTCCAACACACAGGCTCCGGGGAAACAGTGTACCGCTCAGCGGTTCCGTGGGAGGGGAGGGAGAGCCCCCGAACAATGGAATCACCAATGACGATGGTGGAAGCAAGCGATGGTGGAGGTGTGGGTGCAGCGGAGGGGTGGTGGTCAGGGAAGGGTCTGGGCTCAGCACCGTAAAACAGTTTTGCAGCCTCAGCTCCGGACGAGATGGTAGAGGGTGGAGGATTTCCCTCTGTCTTCCCTGCCTACCCCATAAGTAGGCTTGTAACAGCATGTTCCTGACAATACTCTTTTCCCTGGACCTCTGTTTGTTCCAAAGTAAAAAGACAAATGTTAATTAGTAAGTACCCCAAAACTAAAAAAGGAACTATGTAGTTTGTCTATCCTCTTTTTATTATTGTCTGTAGTGATGGGAATTACGGCTCTTTGAAGGGTGCCGGATCTTATGGCTCCTTTCCTTTCCGAGAGACGGCTTTTTCGGCTCCCAAACAGCTCTTCATTTAGTACCACTTCTGCTGGTCACTGCCTAGGTTACGTTCTTATTTGTTGCAAGAAATAAATATGCAAGATTCTTCATCTGCAATACATAGAAATATTCTGTCATATTGATGGTTAAAAAGTGGTATATGTCAAGAATAACTATCCTAGATGTACAACAAAAATAACACCCTACTAATGAAATAGTATGGTTAATAAATATTTACACAACTCCATACAGACACATACAGTATATGTCAATTTAATTTGTATAATATAGGCCTAATATGAAGCAAACGATATTTCTGCTGTGTTCAAAAGTGTAATTTGTTTGTTGTCATGCATTTCTTTTTTCGTGGCACGGGAGCCGACTCGTTCGCGACCTACACATCACTAATTGTCTGTACCCCTCCAGTGTTGGTAAAGCGTATCTGGTAATTTAGAAATAAATCACAGCAAATTCATCTTCTCCCAAACTTCCAGCTTTGTTGCTCAATAATGGTCATATTTACTCTGTAATATTAGAATAGGTACCCAGTAGTTCAAAAATAACTACAGTATAAATTAATTTTAAGTTCCCAGATTGTTACTCCCTTATTCCCTAACTTCACATGTTGTTCCCTTGTACCTATCGGTACACACTGTACTGGCACACCGTTAGTACAAAAAAATCACACTGTAAATTTAGAAGAATTACACTTTATCTTTCAGGCTGTATTCTGAAGCATTACCCAAAAATGTGCTGATTCGGTCAGTGACACTGGTGACCAGTGACTCAGTTCTCAACTTAAAGATTCTGTGTTAAAAATGTGTTTGTTCATTTACTGAACACCTCTACTTGTACATATGCATCATCACTGTAATGAAACACCTGATCTAAGTTCCCCTAACCCTCACAGGTAAACATCTTGTACACATCTGTAACATTGCGAAGGGGTTTGTGAAGGGGTTTACCACAGCTTCATTTTAAACTACATTCATATTCAAATCCATCTGTGACATAGTAGATCTCCCCTATTCAAAGACACTGTCAGGCCTCAATTGTAAATAGAAAAGATTGGCACAACCTAATTAGCATATCGAAGGATCTACCCAACAGATGGCCTTGGATTATATTCAAGGCTTGGCTCAAGTTAGTGCGATGGAAATGTCTGACACAGGAACTGCCTTTCTGTGTGCTCATGGCTACTAGATACATGTTATAATCATGAATAAGCACGTACCTGATCTCCAGGAAAGGTTTTCTTTGGACACACTCCAGTAGAGGCAAGCTAACAGTTAACTTTTAGTAGGTTTGTATTCTGTTACAAAGAACAATTTAAAACTTGTCTGCAGTGTTTCAGAGTCAGTTGTGGCCGAGTCTTTGCCAAAAATTCTGTATATTTTGATACAATCCAGACATTTTGAATTACTTCATGCCTGTGTAATGAACCACTGATATCCTACCCAGCTATGGCTGAGCAACCAGCCAGGTACATTACCAGTCTAAATCCTGTAAAGCCACCAGTGGGTCAGTGGTACAGTAGCTGCTGGAAAATGCATTAGCTGATAAGGTGGACACCTTGTGTAATAGTACTAAAACAGTATAGGCTAACAACCTAGTCACCCATAGTTTCAAAGGGTTACATTAACACTGGGACCGAACCTGAGACCAAATGTGATAAAGTCACAGTTTAAACAGCTTCACTGCTGAGATATGATGAAGAAGCTCAAACAATTGTGTATGTCTGTATTTTACTCCAATAAAGTTAAAGTAACATTTGAACATAACAAAAAACTTGAAGTACACATTCTGCATGACATCCTCATATTTCTGTGTTCACAATACAATTCATATAATTACATTACTTTACTAATTACTCAACAGCAAAAGTAATTTGTTACATTACTTGTTACTTTACTTTTGTTACTCAGCACAGCTCTGTCAAAGATTTCTTTAAACAACTCCAAAGTCACAGCCACACATCACAATTTATATTTACTATCATCAGCTAGCTTAACATTAGACCCTTACACTACTACTACGAAAAAGTGTTTCAGCAGCTCAAAATTTAAAATTTTGATAAAATCCTTGGTTCATGTCTTAAATCAGTGACTTTTTGCTTTGGGTTGGAGTGGTTCATAGATGATCTAAGACATTCTGAAATTTAGCATTACTTTATTCTGCTGTATAGTGGAGACAGAATGTGGGAGTGAAACTGAGAGACCCTGAATTTGACCCAATGTTTTTACTTGCTGAATGAATGAAAAAGACATGAAACTGAAAGAAAGACGGAAGTCTGATACTTCAAACTCATTAACATGCACATTAACATGGCGTTGGTCAGGCCCCAAACATCACCTTGTCTATCACTGGAAGAGAAATACACTGGCTGATGGATCTCCTGCATTGCGTATTGATGAGTGTGACTGGATAGGATGACAACGCAGAGTGAAACCAGAGACCCTTCGCAGAATGAGGCATGGAGGGAGGCGGTGACAGTGGTGGTGTGATTTAGCATTTTAACATTATCACTTAACAAGACAGGCCTGGCACTCGGCCCCAGTGTGGGCCAGGGGAGAGCAGGAGGTAAGGAAGGGAAGGGAGGGAGAGGAAGAGAAAAAGAGATGGCCAGTGCTCCCAGGCCAGCCTCACCTTTCTTATTCACAAGAGAGCGAGAAAGGAAGACAGAACGATGTGGAGAGAAATGGAGATGAGAAAACAGAGAAAGCGGTAGGGAGGGTGCACTTCCACTCGAAACTTAATTATGCATGGCAGGGCAGCTGGAGCAAAAAAGAGGAAGAGAGATGGATGGAGAGGGAAAGAGGAGAGGACCCACCTACGCAGAGGGAGAGGGGGCAGGTGGAGAGGAGGGAGAGTAGGAAGGGCATAAAAATGAGTAAGAGTCAGGGGGGAGGGAGCGAGGGAGTGTTTCTGTCATGCTTAAGGGTGGTTGTAGATGGTGAAAGTTGCAAATACACAAGAGAGCCCTTTGTGTCGACTGAGCTGCAGGTGATTCTGCTTTAACAGTCGATCTGGTCTGATCAAGGAAGGCCAGTGTGAGAAAACAAAAAAATTTACCACTGCCATTATTCAGTATTTTGTCTGCAGTGACACTGACAGCCATCCTCACATTAATACAGCGCTATCCATCAAGACATGTAGATGGAAGCTCAGCAATAGATACAGCATGAAAGCACAGATCTATTGCTTATTTCACACAAGTATTGCAAACGGAGGCAAATAATCATGGCAAAGACAATCGCACTGAAAAACATCACTTAGTCAAAACAAAAAAATAAATAGATTCAAGGAATTAAGAGTCCTAAAGTGTTATTTTTAAAGCAAGTCTTTAGGTAGGATTGTTTTGCTAAAACAAAGACAGATCAGTTTATATTAATAATCATGTGGTATCGAGCAATTTTGTACCAGTGCAGAAATCTGCCGTGAGGCTTAGTTAGAACAGCAAACAGCAACAGCAGTCAATAAGGCTGATTCATGATCAGAATCAGCTTTATTGAATGAGTATGTTTAGGTATACAAGCGATCTGACTTTGTAATGACTTTTTACAGAAGGATACAGGTTCAGCTAAAGCAAGGACAACAAAGCTAAACATAAACATATAGCTACTTTGTACCGGCAAGTAGTTGAGAGAAAAAAAATCCAGACAAAAAAATTTATTTCAGTGGAATTGCCGCAATTTTGACACACGAACTTGCACGGTTGACCAACTGCTAACCATCTTCACATTGCTGAACTTTGAGGTAAAGAACCGGAGCATCCACAGTGGAGGAACCTATACATCCAATTTCATATAACTCTGCCCTGCCAAAAGAGAACCAACGCCAGTAGAGCTTTACCCTTCATATTCATTAACAAAACCAGCCACGACGACTGGGAGCCACTGCACGATCTGCAAGTAATTACTACGCTTCCAGCACCACCTATATATTATGCGAGTGCGTAAGAATAGATTTAGGTGTTTTGTTTTTATTAAAATAAGATTTGAAGGCTGAATATGAGACTAAAGACTAACTATTAAAGCTGTATGTTTTCTTTAACGGCACATTTACCACAGAGGGGGCCAAACCCTGAACCATTAAGCTTAAGCTTCTGTGTTCGTTAATGGGTTCACTTACTGGAGATGACAGAGACGCAGGGTTTCAATTTCTTAAAAAGATGCCTCACTGTACTAAGATACTGTACCTGCTGTTGTTCTATTCCTTTGGGCTTAGGCATCCCACTGAGTCACACACACACAGAGAGAGAGAGAGAGAGAGAGAGAGAGAGGCAAACTAAGCCCAAAGTGTGCTACACAAAAACACACAGAATATGCACACACAGACTCAAACACACATGCACATACACACCTCAGCTTGCCAGGAAACCTATGCACTCCCATTCTGTCTTCATCACACACCCTGATGGGGTGGATAACTGGAAGTTACACAAGCAGCTTAACTTTGATTAGGTGAAGTGTATTGAATGGACTGCTCATGTTTTAACAGCAGCCTCCCCCTGAGATGGCTGATAACAGTGACAGGAATATCGAAGGAGGCAAGCCAAGGATGCAGTGTGTGTGTGTGTGTGTGTGTGTGTGTGTGTGCGTGCACAAGTGTTTAAATATAGAACACTTCTGTGAGGCATTAATGTCTTTTATTTCACTTTGTGGAGTGAGGATTTCTATACATATTTTAATAATGCAATACATATAATAAAAAGTGACAGACAGCCATAAAAGCAGTGATTCCTCCGCTACATTATTTAACTCACTAACAATATTTTACCGTCCCATCAACTATAATGCAGCAGTTTAACAGTGTGCCACACCAGCTAAGTACTCACCACTCAGGAGTATTTTGTCAACGTTACTTCAGCTACAAACAGCCCGGTCACGCGTGAGCGTATGGAGGGATGAGATGGAGGGAGTGATGGACGGAGAGAAAGAGGTGCAATGGAGCAATTGGGAGCAGCTGTGAAAGAGCAGCTGGAGTAATCGTTTTCCTGCGCCTGCCCACCACTGTCTCTGCATCCCTCTCCCTGTCTCGTTTTTCTTCTCTTACCCTTTTCTTACTCACTCAGTCACTCACACACTTCCACACACACACACACACACACACACACACACACACACACACACACATGCATTTCCGTCTTTATCAGTTCTCTCTTTCTTCTTTCTTCATTGCACTGAAGTCTAATTTTCTAGTTTCTAGTGTGTGACTAGTCACGCTGCAATTGGATAAGGTTGTTCCTTGTCCCACACACACGTGCAAACTCATTACAGATACACATGTACAGACACACAAAACCAGGTGAGTCTTGGTGCTCACTCCAATCAGCCTCAACTTCACAAGATACCCATGACTTCCAGCATCATAGTAAGAGCCAAGCTGCATGGGTCAACGTGCAGTAATTGCATCACATTAGACTGCCAGGTGAAGTGGCATCACGTCACAGTTCTAGGATTACTCAAGGGAAGTTAGCAGTAGATTAAGAAAGGAAAGGAGTGCAAGAAGGTACAAAAGTGTGTAATCTTGCACACTGATTTAACTACATTATACAGCATCGGTCTTTGAGACCAAGCTAAAAAGAACCAACTCACACAATATATCAGCGAAGAGAATAAAAATCTGACTAAACAAGATGACTGACACTTGGTATTATAACACTATAGAAAGAGTTTTAGATGTATTGCTATGATTCTGGGTTAAAGTATCTCACATGCAAAACAAACTATGAGATGCTCAATGATTCAGCCTGCAATGCCATCAGATTTGTCTGAAAGTACCAGCACAGGGCATCACATTATCTGTGCTGCGCTGTGGCATTCAGCTCTGCAGCTGCAGAAACCTCGCCTGCAGTCGGTTTAGCGGCTGCTGCTGCTGCTGCTGCTGCTGCTGCCACACTGCCCTCTACCAGCTCAGCTCTATTAGTTCAGCTTCACCACCTCCCAGTGGCCCCAAGGTTGTGACAAAGTGGTAGTTAATGTCTCTGTATGTGTGTGTGTTGCTGCATGTGCTTCTATTCTTTCACTGGACAGATTAAGCGGATATAATGGCATGCATATGGAAGACCATATAGGCCGAGGAAGTAATTAAGGATGTTGAGGTAATAATTGGCTTTGGTTCAGAGGCCACCGGCTATGGAAAGCTGGGGACATGTAAGTTGTAGAAGAATAAAACAGAAAACTGACACTACTCATGGCTTGCTAGAACACAATTTACAAAATATTAAAGACCCCCAAAAAACAATTTTAATGGTCATGTCTCCTTCATAGGTGACCTCTATTTTAATTGTAGGAGATGAGTAATACTAGCCTTGATGTATCTATGAAATGATGGAGTGCTAATAAAATGAGTAGAGTAGAGAAGGCAAAAATAGCAAAATTCTGACGAGCCAAATATGTGACATCATACAGACAAATGTACTGTAAAAAATGTCATGGCATTGAATGTAGAAAGAAATGCGAGGACAGTCAAAAAGGAGAATGAGGACGAGATGGGAACACGCCTGAGAAAGTGACAAGACCACCGATGCCCTCCAGCAATCGCAGCATCACTTTTATAAACTCCAAAAAACATAGACTGAGTACACAGAGTTTCTGACACGGCTCTAATGGAGCTTTTTCCTAATAATTTAATTTATGATTACTTAAAAATATTTATGTCTACTTAAAAGGAAGGTTTTCCTGGCAGCCTGTAATTTATTCGATAATATACTGTGTGGTGATGATAATGAATATGGCTAAAAAGTTCCAGCATCTGCATCTTCTGCAAAAAATAGGTTGAATATGGAAAGATATGATGCTAAGATATGAAGCTGCATTTCATCAAGTTATAATAACACCATATAGATGTACTACTTTACTACTGTATTTTCTTTGCAGTATCTAATAGGAACAATGCTAAAGATAGTGAAACACTATCCCCAGACATGCAGCAAGGGAGATGAGAGGAGATCAGAGCACATGGAGAGGCAACAAGAAAGCTCTTTTGGTGGCTCTGCCTTCCTCTGCCTCGTCCCCCGGGAGCAGCGTCTAATCACACGATGCTCCTGAAGCTGTCACTGCTGGTCAGGCAGAGAAGAAGACAGACCCGTCACATCACAGAAGGAGATGGTGGATGGTGCAGGTGGAAAGAAGGGCGATATATTGGGTGATGTTAGGGGCCGGTGAGATGTTCTTTCTCTTTTTTAGAGCTTTCAGGGTTCAGGAGCAGGACCACATACATTCAGTTGATGGTGGCGCCCATTGGTTTATTGGAGTCCAAATGAGTTCACATGTGATTAATGTGAAGCCCTGGATTTGATGTGAAGGCTTGATATAAGTGAACAAAGGTATATGTGTCATCACCAAAGAAGGACACAGAGCCACAGCAGGACAGTAAGTAGAAAATATTATTTAAATGTTACTTTATGTTTCTAAATTGTTGCAGGAAAAGAGGAAGAGGAGGAGCAATTTTCTTTGCACTTTACATACAGTAATTTCTCTTTTCTTGACACTTTGATATGTAGCACGAAAAGGACAGGTGTAACTAATAACTTTAATTATGTCTTCATTCTAATTAAGTGTGTCAGTTTCAGGGCTCTGGTTTTGTGTGTGCTAGCTCACTAACAATATTGCAGCGTAAATCTCATTTTGGAGTTGGAAGTCTCAGTCAAGATTGAAACACCATCTGCAAGACAAGACAAGACAACAACTGTTACTGAGGATTTGTTTGACACAACATCTGACAGTTTGTGTTACGTAGAAGCATGCCTGGAGCACAAATAATAATAAACACAAAAAAACGGAAATGTCAGTCATTGTCTTTACTTTTGCTCCCACACCCACATGTGCTCACTGGTTACAAAATAAAACACAAAGACAGAAATGTGCTTGAATAGATAAGTCAAGATATGGGCTTCAAAATGCTTTTCCCAGTCTTGTACACCCACACACACACACACACACACACACTTAGAGCTCATGCACATACATGCAAACATGGACACATTTGTATGTATGTATGATAATATGAACCATACACACCAAATATAACATCTTTAGCCTTGACGCGTTTCCTGTTGGAAGCGAGAGCACTGAGAGCCGTTTCATTTACATGCAAATTGACACCCACCAGTCCACCACACACACTCTCCTGCCTGGCATGCGCGTGTGTTTGTGAGCAGTGTAGCTGCTCTGCTGGCACTCAGTGAAGGTGCTATTCTGTCCTGCTGCTTTTCCTGCTCACTAAAACTAGACACAAAGAGATAGAAAGACAGAAAGAGAAATAGAGGCTCTGATTTTGTTTTCCATATGCGGTTTAGCAGCTTTTCAGTTGACAAAACAGGCATGAAGAGGAGCCCATCAAAGAAGCCTCATGCAGCCTGGTGTTTGTCATCTCATGTTGGCACTGAGTAATGATGGGCTGATGCCTAGAAGTGTCCTCTGATCAGATTTCTCCTCTTGTCACAAGGAGATAAAGGATCACTTGAGGTGATTGAGCATTTTACAATAATGAGCTTTGAGAGACTGATCATCTGGGGAGGGGAAATGTGGCTGAAATGCAACCGTAATGACTGAACATGATACAGTAACAAGGAAATTCAACAGTAACACCTCTGATTTGGCAGAATGAACCAGTGAGTGGCAACTGTGGTAGGTAAGAGCTACTGTCTGATGAGGAAAAGCAGTGCAGAAAGTACATCGTTTGAAATCAGATATCTGTCACTCTCTGCTGGTTAACATGAGGCACTGCATAAAATCTCTCTATTAAATCACTTCCTGCTCTCCCCAGCATGCACTCTGTTTAAAAGTGCGTGCATGTGTCATATGTGTATATATTGTATATACATTAGATATTGTATATATAGATTTTTATTTTTGGTCACACTTCATTTTACAAGACCGTAATCTCCTAATAATTTTAATTATTTAATTTGGTCTAATTATAGGGAAAATGTTTATACACAGTTGTAAATGTCCAGAAGATTTTCTGAGAAAGCCCTGCTCCATTTTAAACACAAGTGGTTATTTATTAATTATCCTTTTGTTATTGGAAACGTTATTCTCCATACATGTTGAATTATATGTTTTTCCATAGACAAATCTCATATTTTTATGTTCAGCTGACTCAAAGACTAAGTTACGTGAGCAATGAATCACCAGTAATTGGAAGTATACCAAGTGAACACTGTCTATTTTCCATATAATTAGTACCAAATCACACAGTTCTTTCCAGGAAACTTCCTAGGAAATTACAGACCATTATACAGTTATTTACTTGCGTACTTACTTTCTTACTCATTGCCAATATACCGAATACATCATTATAACAGGCACAAGGACACTTAGAAATTGGTTTCTTGTTTAAAAAGAGTATATATGTAGAATCTATTCCATGGCCAGAAGCAGTTTGCTAAATGTAGCCAATTGTTATACACATTATCAGAGTGTTGTACTCTCTAAGTATCTGTAGTTAAAAACCTTCCAAACAAAGTGATCTGCTTACAGCTTGATCTAAATCTAAAAATTAATCTTCGGGTGTTTTGTCTGATAAAGCAGCAAATAAAACCAATTACACAAAAACCAGTTGTACTTACAAAGCAATCTATCTCTCCCCAAATAAAACCAATTAACCAATCAGTCACTGTAGGCTGATTTCAATTGCTATTAGGAGTCATTTAGTGAAGAATGCAGTATAGAGTGGCAGATAATCAGCAACACATTTGATTATCTGTTGACAGAATTATACACTCCTCAGTGTGAGGAACTGGCCGGGTTACAGAGATTATTTCTGTTATTATGGAGCTGAATGGCTTGGCCAATGGCCTCAATCCGATTTAGCACTAGAGAGAGACAAGTGTTGTAAACTGCACTCACACTGCCGCATTCGAGTGTGGGTCTTGTAGCTCATATGTGTGTGTGTGTCCATGGGCCTCCACGTGTCTGTACTTGAAAATGTAATCTAGTTCAATTGACCCATTTGCAATTTCAAGGTTGATTTTTCTGCAGGTTTAATTATTGTAATTAGCATTGGAAAAACATAGTGTTACTTACTTAGTGTTACTTTCGGAATTGACAAGTGTTGATTGGTGTGTTGCTGGTAAATTTATTCATTTATTGTACCAGTATTGACTGATCTAATCTACAACTAAACTGTGAAATTAACTGATGACAGATGAATTACAGTAAACACTGGCACAATGTTAATATCTATAGTTACATTGGTTTGTTTAACATAAATATGCTGCAATTTCGGCCAGTCATCTCTTGAAAAACAGACTTCACTCTCATCTCTAACCATCAAATCAAATAAAGGTTGACTTTAAAATTTAAAAAACACATGTAGTTACTGAAATTATTAAAGGGGCACACCACCAATTTTACAGTACTTCTCATCCTGTGTGTGTGTATATATATATATAATTTCATCTGTGGATCTGGAGGGAGCTTTCTAAAGTCATCAGGGTTATCTTGCTTTGGGTTTGACCACTTTAACTGTAAGTCTTTAACAAAAAGTCTGCATTACACACTGGGGAATGGACTTTGAAAGACGTGAGCGTTTACCAGCCAGGGAAAGTCTAATGAAAGTTGCTAGTAAGTTGCATTATGGGAAGTGTAGGATCCAGTGTTTTTAGAGCTTGACCCATACTAGAGGCTAAAAAGTCAGGATATCTCGGCCTTTGCAGCTTCGATTGGCTCTTTCAAGCCTCCCAACTTTGTGGATGTCTATTGCTAAATTGCTAGAGTATTTCTTTGGTGTAGTTATCCTGAAGAAATAGGATTGCAATATTGTGACTTTGCATTGATAGTTTTGCTTTGCATTTAATTTGATGAAGTAGAGAAACATGTCACAGAAAAGCTGAGGAATTACAGACAACTAATAAACCTTCATAAATAATCATCAAAGGCTATAGTAGAGTGTAGTTTGAGGGTTGCAAATAAACATTTTCTACAATGGTGCAAATAAATTATAGTAATAAAAAATAAAACTTGTATACATTGTGATTTTATCCTTTGCCCTGCAGTATGGCATATTAAATAATTTATCAAATATGATCAAGTATCTATAATTACTGATGTGTTTGCCAGAATGCTGCATCATTGGAAAAATAGCAAAATCATTCTTCTCAAGGATCAGGCAACTTGGTAAAGGCTCCTTTGAACAAACTTGGAGCACAGATCAAAACGACAAGTAGGGAGCTATATCTAGCAAAACTGGATCAACTCTTTCATACTGCATCCTTTCTCACAGCAAATGTCAGATATTTTTCCCGCAGCTCGTCTAATCCGAGAGGACAGAGGGTACCAGTGAGGAGCCGAGGAGAAGACATCGTTCTCCTCGTCAGACTCTGGAGCAGTATGGACCGTCTCTGTGGCCAGGTGCTCGTCTGTGGAGGCGTCCTGGTCCCCTGTGCAGAGGAGGTAGACAGACGTCTGGAAATTTGTAGTTTTGTTTGTAGTTTTTAAACTTCTTGTGAAACTCCAAAGGGAAGAAATAACACAATTATGAAGTTAACTCAATGATACAAGGGTATGCAATTAACAAGCAATAAAGCAATGAAGGCAAACAGCATGAATATATTGAAAATTGAGAAATATAACTTGGTGTTTATTAAATTAAGAATTTAACAAGCGAATAAAAAGGTTATTATGTATCATATATGAAAATTTTAAGTAGAATGTTTAGCTCTCAAATCTGTCTCTAAATATTTAAAATGTGAAGGTTTAAGTAAGGAATGGCTCTCAGTCAATGCACCTGATGTTTGAAATTGTAATGTAAAATACTTACAGTGAGAAGTGTATTGATGCTGCCCCTGTTCCACGTCCAGGGTGCTTCTCCTTAGCCGAGAGTTACCACAGGATGAGACGGCCAGACGTATCAGCTCTCTCCCACACATCTTAATCCTCTCCTGGGCATGAACCACACACACTGTAGCCACCAGCACTACCATCAGAGACACCAAACACTTAGCAGCGGACATTGTATGATGTGTTACTGCGCCTCGGTTGGTCAGTGAAGAAAGGACGGAGAGATGACAGGTGAGTAATAAAGATGCAAGATGACTTATAAGTTGAACTTGAGGGGCTTTATATAGCCACTGTGCGTTACCCGAAGCGGTGGTCTCAAAAATGCTGAGGCCACAGATTCTTCGAAAAGATGTTTTCAGCCTTGGTGAAGGAAAAGCATGTCCTGATCTAGAGCTCAGCATGAGAGTGATGCGAAGTCTCCTCAAGGCTGAAACTCTCATTGAGATAACAACCTGGTCTGACAGTGATCTACACTGAGACTCACAAAACATCATCCAGCTCTCTGGGACCCAGCAGAGGTCTGAGTTTGGTCCTTCGTTGAGAAAAGTATAAGTAAAAAAGAAAAACTGAGATGGATTTCAAGCAGTTCAGATGCTAATAAACCCTGTGCTGACAGAATGTGGCTTTAGGGTTCTTAATTTCATTGACATCCCTAAACCCCTGTTTTGCTCACAGCATTTACGTATGTTTGTTCGGAAATTGTCAAAACATCATAATGTGTGTTATTACAGTGAACTATTTTCCTTGAATATGAGTTGCTTTAACACGTTATCTTGACACATCTTGAGGGATGGGAGCTAATTGGAACAGAGTGCAACTGGCAAAAAGATGTCAAGGATATTGACGCAACTATTCACACACACGGTCACCCCAGGTCGTGCTGTAGTTGCATAATCATGTCAGAGATGAAACACAGCACTGATGAAAAATATGAAAGGGGGCACTTTAATGTCTCAAATGTACTTCTGGCTATGCTTGGCATTTTAACCTCTAATGACGATATCATAATATTGGTTTATTACTTTCAGCTGCTGTGCAGCAATTTTCAATTCAGAGCAGGATATTGAATTGAACACCAGTCTTACTTGTTTATTCCTTTTGCCTCACCAATTTTTATTCCTTATTTCTTGTAGAAGCTGTTAAAGTTGATGCTGCTCATTTACATGTTCTGTCCAGTTAGTACAGCCAGATGTTACAGATGTTAAACTAACCAGAGCTTATTCGGCTCATCATGATACTGGCCATTGTACCACTGACTTCATAATGGCCTCTATGTCTATGCCTCACTCAGTGTTTTATCTTTTGTTGTTATGTTCTCTGATATATGACTGTGTTTTTGCTTTGGCTAATTTGTTCTCCAAAATGTTATGTTGTTTTGCACTTCTCGGCCACTGTATTTAAAGATGCAAAGTCATACCTTTCTGAAATGAAAGGACATGTCTGTGTTTCCAGTTTCCCAGTCTGATGTGTTTTTTATTGATGTAAACACAAAATTTAAAGTTACTGTAATTGATATTTTTATATAAACAATGGACAAATGACTATGTGTAATGTGGAAAGGGTAACTCGTAGTGATGAACCCGCAGAGTATTATCATTTGAATCTGCAGTTCCCCTCAGCTCTGCAGAGCATTTTAGCCTCTTTCAGCTGATTGTTTTGGTTTTCTGGTCTGCAAGTTTTCTGTTTTGGTTCAGTCTCGCAGCTCTCATCAACCTTCATCAACGACGTCTTCAGCTCAGATGAAATGACTGTACGGATATGCCCAGCACTAAATGGCAGACAGACAAAGTTACTGACTAGCTGTTGAACATAGTGGATCATTTAGCAACTAAAGAGCCAGATATTTCTCTCGGGAGTCAGTGGAGACCAAAACAGAGCTAAAAGGAGAGGGAATGATTAGATTTGACTCCAAATAATGTTGCTGTGTGTCTGCTTGCTGTTTGATTGCCACCTGCTTGCCCAGACTTATTACTTAAAACCACTTATTACTGCTTTAAGGTCATTAAAAGTTATATGCTTGTGTATCTGTGTATTAGGTACATATGTTATTTACACTATTTCTGGTGGATGAAGTGTATGTGTTACTCTCACTCCTACAGCACCATTTTAGTGAATAGTGCAGATATTTCAAAAGCCTGTTTACTGTATCTGTATGTCTGAGTGAAAGATTAGATATTAAATATAAGTTTTTATATGCAATCATTTTAGTTGATGAGTTTTATCTGTTCCCCAATATTGTATCTGTGTATCTGTCTGTCTGTCTTACTGACCTTTCCCTGATGTCCCACTTGACAGCATCTAATCCTGTCCATTCAGTCCTGGTTGAGTCACATGAGACAAATCAAACAGAAGATCCGCACACTGTACTAATAACTCCCGTCAATGTTTACTAAGCAACGTTTCAATCTCACAGAGCTCTTCGTCAGGCATTGTCATGAGACAGCCAGCATCTCTCAGTACTCTTGAGTTTTAATTGACAATGACGACACTATTAAACCACTGGCATCTCTCCCATTACCTTATCCTGTAATACAATTAGGCAGGCAGCACTGTCCCTCAGGTGAATGAGATAGTTGTCTGTTAATAGACATAGTTTCTTGTATTTAAAGGAAACGTGGATGATTATGATCATGGTAAAATGATAAACACAAGAGTGCCATGAAGAAGATTTTTTTTTATTGACCAAGAAATCCCCTTTTTTCAGCTTTCAGGGGTATTGAGAATAAGAATATATTTTAATATATAATAAAATCTGTGTTTTACATGGTTTCCAGCCTGTTTGTTTTATAGTTTTGTTTTGTTTTCATGCACAAGAAAGAAAAATTACACATTTTACATTATTTGCACATAGCAAAGCTCATTTTTTACAGCCACTGAGTAATAGATAGACTTTCATCTCTGAAAAAGGTATTAAATGGAATTAAATAACTAGATATGCCTGTTAAATTAAATATATATCATTAAGTGTCCTTCTTTTGTCACCTTTTGTTTTTTACCGGTGCAATTTCTATCACATTCATACAGTTATATACGTTTCTTATTCTTCAACAAATATTTTTGGACTTGCAGAAAACTCAACCAAAAACAAGGAAGCATTAGTAATGTTATATGATGATTCACCCCTGATCACATACGATACAACATACAATACTGTCTCTAATTATGTTTCATATGGGTGAAGTCAAGGTCTAATACTTTATACGGATCTGTTATTGTAAATCAGAGGTTTTTCATGACCAGAGGCACAACACATCATCAGTACAGTTAGAATGGGGGTGTGGGGGCCCTCCTTTTTCTATAAAACCGGCACACTGAACAGAACAGTCCTCAAGAGATCTGAACTCTCTGGTTTTCAGAGAACTGTTGCCCAGAACAGGAATTGGTTTAACGATCTTAGCCGAAGAGCTAAACACAGCCAACAGTACAGTTCAAGGACAGGACTGGGCCATGCTTGATCCTGACATCTACAGGCCAAGACCATGGAGCTCAATTCTTTTTTTTTTTTAAAGATTCTTTTTTGGGACTTTTTGCCTCCATTTAATAGGAACAGCCGAAGAGAGACAGGAAATGTGGGAGAGAGAGAGGGGATGAGATGCCGCAAAGGACTGTGGGCTGGACCCGAACCCAAGCCGCTGCGGCGAGGACCCAGGCCCACACATGGTGCGTGCGCTCCACCAGGCGAGCCACTGGGGTACCCCACCTTGGAGCTCAATTCTCAGTCCCTGCTAGGATCATGACTGACATGTCGGATGGAGATTATCAGCACCATTTTCCATGTGTAACTAGTGAGCATGAAAGATGGTGTATCTCAGTTTTCCTACTTGAGGGATCTACAGTATATGAGAAATAAACTGTTAAAATATCATCCATGAAAGTAGCTTGATAGAACTTAAATATGACCTGATTGTGTGCACCTGATTTGATTCTAGACCAAAATAGTATAGAACATAATTGACTTTTGCCCTTGTCTGACCAGGAAGGAGGCGCAAGCACAAATCCCAGTAATCCTTGACAACAAAATTACACTCATGCTCTTGATTGCCATTGACACACCCCCTGCTGCGCCTCTCCTCCCACTTAGGTACAGTCAAGAGCACGCTGAGTGACTAGAGTGTTCTTTTGACAAGAATACCACTTTGCTGACACATCAAGCATGGCACATGGAAGAGCTTTGCACTGATGATGATTTTTCTCAGGTGCACATGAATCTGAGAGGGTATCAGTGCTGGTACATTTGTATTTCCTTAGCCTAAGAAAGTGGAAGACAATGACTACAGTTCACCGTGATGTTTAAACTAGTTGGTACTGGCCAAAAGTTTTACAGAAGACTGAAATCAAAGTTATACTGTCTATTGTAAGTAAAATGTAACAGACCATGTAGTTGTCCAAAATAATTAATTAATAGCACTTCCAATGAAAACAGTTATTCAAAAGCATAATGCTCCCTTTGAAGTGATTCAGGTGTAACATTGTTTCATTAATAATGTTACTACTTGACCTCCTTGTGTCAAACATTTCAGTTTAATCAGAATTAGTTACAGCCAGGGGCTATTCTTAGAAACAGATAACAATTGCTGTCCAGTGGGAGCGTCTTGTCCATTTGACTTTGACTGAGGAGTCATTACCCATAGCGTGCAAACAGCACCTATACTGTAAAGCTGAGGCTTAAAGCTTATCTCAACTTGCTGCTGCCTCCATTTCCCCCTTAGAATGTTTCTCTTCACATCACGTAGGCTCAGAGTTGGAGGCAGATGGGGTCCAGACCCATGATAAGGCCGTTTAGGGTTAGCGAGGTCACAAGTTGGCAGCTTTGCTCAATCCTGGTTCTCGTGGATATTTTGACTTCTGCTGGGCCGATAGTGTATCTCATCATCTGACTCCTCTGGCTGGGGTTCGAAGCAGCTGTCAAACTTGCGCCTCAGACGTTTCTTGAGCTGGAAGGTGCGCTCGGTGTTTGAAACACTGTATTCCTGTTCCTTCAGTTTGGCGTAGTAGTCGGAAAACTTGTTGAACAGAATGGAGATGGGCATGCCGTTGAGAATGATGCCAAAAGAGATGCAGCCAAATGCCACACAGCGGCCAAGATAGGAGATAGGAACGACGTCGCCATAGCCCACAGTAGAGATGCTCACCTGTAGGATGAAAAGAGTAAAGTGAGCCTGTGCACATGCATGATCTGAAAGGAAAGGGCACCCCATTCTCAAAACTCCTGTGCTGTTTTTTTTAGATTTTTAGATGTTTTTTACATTTAACATGGAGAAATTCAGGAGATAATAAGGAGATCGTGGATTCGTGGGATCGATTCCCGGACCAGACCATCATCACACAATCTCTCTGGGTGGAGTCTGCATGTCCTCCCCGTGTTACCGTGGGTTCTCTCCGGGTTCTCCGGCTTCCTCCCACCGTCCAAAGACATGCATGTGTAGGTTAATTGATAACTCTAAATTGCCCGTATTGAATGTATGTGAGAGTGAATGGTTGTCTGTCCTTGTCTGTGTCTGTGTTAGCCCTGCGACGAGTTGGCCACTGTCCAGGGTGTACCCTGCCTAAGGCCCAAAGTCACTGGGATAGGCTCCAGTCACCCGTGACCCCTAACGGGACCAAGCGGTAGAAAATGGATGGATGGATGGATGGAAATTCAAAGCCTGGCGGGAAAGTGAAATATTTGGATTTCCCTTATTTTGCTCCAAAGAGGGAGGGCTCATTCTCATGGTGCCTTTCACCCTGTCCCAAAACGCCCCTTGGCCATGGCTTCTTGAGAGTCCAATAATTAAAATGTTTTTTGTACTGATCAGTTGGTGTGTTGCAGGCTGAGAATGAAGAGGATCAAATAAACCTCTAGGAATGCACTGCAACACTTTCCATCTCTTGAATGCAGTCACTGTGTCTGGTCACAAACGAGACGCATTACAGCGTATTAGAGAGGATTAGACACATATAAGTTAACAGCTGCCACCAGACAAATAAAACCAAATGTCCCTAAATGACAGTGCAAGAAACACAGAGAATCAGGCTGATGATGTACAAGCACTAGGACATTGAAATGAAGCAAGTCAAATTTGAGAATGTTTTTACTATTACGCTGGACAACACAATACATTGTAGAGGAAATTAATCCTTTATCTTATTTCTTACTGTAGTTTACAATGTAAAATCAAGCTACGAGTAGAAACAAATACCTAGTTAGATATATACAGCATACTGCACCCTGTTGTTCTATAATTACATGGTCAGTTGCAAAACGTGTCTGACACAATCCTATCAACTAGAATTAAAAAGGTAACTGCTATCTGAAGCCATTTCTTTGGTAGTCAGAATGTGTTTTTGGCTATAAATTCCAGATTAAAACCACTACTGTTTACAGGACTCTAATATTTTGTCTACTCACCGTTAATACTTTTGAAGTTAATTAAAGGAATAGTATGACATTTTGAGAAATATGCTTATTCCCTTTCTTGCCAAGAGTTAGATGAAAAGATCAATACCATTCTCATGTCTGTCTGTTAAGTATGAAGCTAGAGCCAGCAGTTAGCTTAGCTTAGCATAAACTGTAATTGAGGCTCTTGTGCAGAAGGTGAGCACGCAGTGTGGCACCCTAAAAATAACAAATTAGCTTGGGAGAAAATAACACATTTGATTACCATGTTTCTTTAGTCGTAAGAGATCTGCTGCCCAGTGACAGCACAAATCCCAGTAGACCTAATCCTTGACAACCGAAATGCACCACACTGCTTGATCATACTCGCACCCCTCCCCTACTGAGCTCCTCTATCTCTTCGGCACACTCAAGAGGAACAGCTTAGTAAGGTTCATAACCGAGTTAATTGATCCGGAAGAATCTAAGACACAGCCATAAGAGCTGGTCGAATCCTGTAAATGCTGTGCACCATTCCTTGTTCTATTAATAATAATGTCAATTCAAGTGTTAACTGGTATCATATGAATATGTAACCTTACAAGTAAAGTTTAACTTTGTTCGCACTTTGGTTTGATTTTATAAGTCAAATATCCATCCTGTCTTGATCCCATTTTTGCTTGATTCATGACGTTTCCGTCAAGGTCAAGGAAAATGGTAAGAAAGGAGAAAACTAAAAAAACTAACTTTACACTATTTGGATCCAGCCAAGATCCTGAACTGGAGGTTGAAGTTTATCCCACTCACCGCAGCCCACCACCAGGCATCTGGTATGCTGCTGAATGGTGTCCCAGGCTGATCCACTTCCACAGAGTGCATCAGAGCAGAGAAGGTGAAGATGCCCATGGCAATGAACAGAAACAGACAGCACACCTAAATAATGACAAAAGAGTACATGTCAACAGCAATGCCCATTCACATTTGGAAATCATTTACTAATCTAGGACCACCCATCAGGTCACATAACAATTTGGTAAACGATGGTAAACGTTTCCATAGATCTATATGCCATGAGCTAATTTTCAGTGTAATCATTAATTGATTTTTTTTGGCCGGGGGACTGCAGGGGAAACAAGCTCGGAACATAACACTGGCATTTTATCACCTTATAAAGTTGTAATGGTGAACTTGTTAGCAAGATGTTGCCTATTTCTACTTCCAGCAGTTATGGAGCAACATTAGCATTAATTTGGAGTCATGTTTTTGGCCACCTGACGTTCAATATTCATTCTGCTTTTAGCTTTGTTTAGGGAAACATCTGCCTCTTTAGCTGCTAAATGCTCCACTATGTTCACCAGCTAGCAGCTAACTATGTCTGTCTGGAGATTGGTGCCGAGTCAGTAGGGCAAAGTGGGTTCATCAGAGCTTTCTCATTGAAAACAGCTGCCTGCTGCAGCTGGAAACAACTGATGAGACCAGTGAGACTAAACCAAAATAGTAGCACATTGCAGGCCTGTAAACCAAAACAAGGAGCTGAAAAGAAGCTAAAATGGGTGATAATTCTCTGTGGGTTCATCACCACGAGTGACCTCATTCATATACAATTAGTCATGTGAGCCACTGTTAATATACTGATTATAGCCTTTTTTATGTTAGCTCACACGTTAAGTGTGGTCCATTGTTTTATTTTTGCATGTCCCCTCAGTTAAAGATGTCCAAAAAATGTATTTTTGTGTTAGATTTGTCTTGTTTAATATTCCTCCATACCTGCTCAGAGCACTGTCGGATGGTGAAACCAAACGCCCTCATGCCCGTGGAGTGACGGGCAAGCTTCAAGATACGGAAGATGCGCATCAATTTGACGACCTTGAGCACCTTGCTGACTTTACTGACCCTTGCCATGGTCTTCAAATCTTCCTTTGCACTTAAGTCTTCTGAATCCATAACAAATGCCTCAAAAAGGATCTGGACGAAGTAGGGCATGACAGCCACCACATCAACAAAGTTGAGGGCACTCTTCACAAAATGTTTGATGTTGGATGTGGTGAATAACCGCAAAAAGTACTCCAAGGTGAAGAAAAGGATGGAACTAATTTCTATCCACTCCATGTAGGTTCTGCCAGCAAGTTTGTATTGTCTGAGTTCTTTCACCGTATTCATTGTCATGGCAACAATAGAGATAAGCACAAAGAGACTGGAAAATACAGCAAAGGCTTTGGCTGACAATGAGGAGTAAGGATTCTCCATCAAGTTCCAGAGGATTTTCCGAATATCTCCAAGAAACATGGTCTTGTACCCAGCGTCATCTTGGTGAGGCTTAATCTCATCAATCAGCTCCTGGTTGACCTTCAGTTGGTCTCTGATGTCATCCAGTTTCTCCTCAAACAGAATGCGGCAGCACCTGAGAAGAAGAAGAAGAAGAAGAAGAAGAAGATAATTTATTGTCTATTTCTACGCAAGCTACTTTTCAAAATCATGCTTGAAATACACAAACAATAACAGACCAAGCTACATAATACATTTAGTGAGTGTTAAGTATGTACAGTACACCTTGGCGTGTCCTTCAGTTTCAACCCCCAGAATGACATCTCCTCCTCAAAATTGACAGGGCAGAGACTATCCATCACCCACAGGACATTACTACAATAAAAGTGGAAGATGTAGTGGAAAAACATGGGGTCCCTGTCAAAAAAGAACTCGTCATTCTGAACATTGTAATCGTCACAGAGTGTCAGACGTTTCACAGGATCATCACAGAGGGCAAGGACTCCAATCCTGGTTTTTGGGTGTTGGAGGACCAAATGCTTTGGGATGTGAAACACTTTTCCACCCACATTGAGCTTGACAATGTTTGATTTCCTTGGGTTTGGTGCACCTTTGCTCTGATCTTTCGTTGAACTTTTTTTTTCATCAAGAGCATCTAGGTTGTTCATAGATGTCCATGGTTTCACAGAGCTGTCCTGTGAGAAGGGGAATTCACACTCCTGCTCTTCAATGCTTTGTGAAAAACTAATCTCCCGTTTTATGGTTGCAAAAAGACTGGAGCGACGCTTTTTCAGCACTTTCAACCGGGGCTTCATAGTCGCCATTGTGACAGCTCCTTAGAAGACAAACCAACAAAAAAGATTTGTGCCAAGTTCGGATCAAGTCAGTCAAAAACAATAACGACAGTATTCCACAAGATCTCCATTTAGGCTGAATATTGTCCTCTAAAAAGATGTTTTCAGGTTGAAATAAAGATAAAGAAAGAGCTACTGTGCTTGTCTCTCAGCGTGCAAGAAGATCAACTGCATGAGTTAGGGATTCAGCCTCTTTACTGATTCTCTAATCCTATTGCTGTTCTTTCTGTCCAAACGCAAGTTAAAAATACCGTTCACAGGGATTAGTGTTGTGATTTAAAGCTTTGAGTTCTGAGAGAGGAGGATAGGCGGAGAGAGTGGTGGGATGACTGCATTGTATTGCTAACAAGGCTATGGAGAGCTTTCATACAGGAATTTCATGCTAATGCTACAGGTAAATTACACTGGCTAGCTCCAGCTATAGTCCTTCTGAACTTGGCCTGAACAGTAAAAAATAAGCTTGGATTTGCATTTTAAATCCCCAGAATTTAATTTTGGTATAAATGTTTCTCTGCTTTTCTCCATATTATAAACAAAGAATTAAGTTGTTCTTCTCCTTTATTTTAATAATCAAATCTCTCTTTGGCATTGATCCCTTTATGATAAATCAAGAGCATAATACGTTTATCCATTTCAAAATATAGTCAAGCAAAGTATTTTTTTAAAGTCAGATTTTGATTATTTAATACTGAATAATAATACTGAGTCTATAGACCAAATTATGATCCAGTTTAGTGAATCAATATTTTAAATTGGGAGTAAAATATGCATTGTAATAATATGTATTTTATGCCGACTCTCACTGCATCAAGCACAGTGACGCACAAGCTGACATGCTCCGATTTTTACACAGTATAGGCTAATGTACCTGTAGCCTATTGGATTTTCTTATGGTCTTAAGTGTCTTTCAGGTAGGCACAATCTGTGGTGTGTGTTACAGTCATCCAAATCAAATTCAAATCAATTTGTAGTAAAGATTTCAATATACAACAGAAAGTAATAAATAATTGCATGCATATATGTCCAAAATAGTGGTTAAACAAGCAGACACAATTAATTTGGTTTATTATTCCACATTATAAAGTTAAAATTTGTGATATGGCAAAAAGCATTTCAAACCAAAGACTAATGGTACGGTCCTGGTTTCCACCCATGAAAGTTTGTGTGAATGGTATTGGCCGTTTGCCGGAAAAGGAAGTGGGAATCTAAAATGAAATTTCAATTTTTAAAAAAGGAAATTGGTATTTTGTATGCATTTATTCAATGGATAGTTTTGTAATTTAATTACAGGTAAAATAAAGTCGTAAAAATAAAAAAAATTGAATAATTACAGTTGCCATATATACCTTCCGTGCACCACGTGACTTCCTTTCCGGTCTAACCTGACAACATGGACGCCGCCCGCGTGCAGCCGATCAAGCTCGCTAGAGTAAGAAAATGTATAATATGCTGGAAATAATCATTTCCAGACCGATAGAGAGCTACAGTAACAACTAATGTTTTATACGGCCCCAGAACCTTGAGCCAAATGTACTTTTATGCACTGTTAAGCGTACGGCATGTCTACTCTCGTGCGTCCCATCATGGAGGCCCGTCCATGCTAGTCTGCTAGCTACTTCACCATTAGCCTGTTGTAGACTTTTCTTGACTCTTTTAGTTCGCATCAGAAAACACGATCTTTATTTTGAGAATGGACTAGCGTCAATCTAACTTATATTTTGTGTTTTTCAGGTCACCAGGGTGCTCGGAAGAACTGGCTCCCAGGGACAATGTACACAGGTATGTTAATACATTTTACACGGTTAAATAAAGAGATTCTCTTTGACCCCATCTTTGGTTAGAATTCATCAAATACCTCCGAAATGAAAAGAGCTATAGTAACGTTATATCCGCAAATATATTGAGATATCTTACTTCGTGGATGAATGCGTTAGGTTTTAAGTCTTATGTTCATGTCTCCGTGTGTTCTGTTTTCAAGTTTTATTGTCACATACACAGTACAACGTAGTGAAACTCTTAGATGCCTAGCTCCAGAACGAATCTAACAAATGGATAAATAAAATTAAACTGACAGTAGAATAGAAAATTAATCCACAAATGAAAAAATAAACTAAAATACTAAAACAGTGAAACAATGAAACGGTATAATCAGTATGATTTTCAATGATGAGTAGGAGTTTCAAGAAAAATGAAATGAGCAATGAGTTTCCAAAAAAAACAAACAATATAACCAGTGCTTAATATATGCAATATAAGCGGTGACAAGGCAGCGGTAGCGCCTTCCAGACCGCAGCAGAGAGAGGAGAGTCTGTTGTTGCGGTCTTTAGTAATCCCCACAGCTCTCGTACTGCACCTGATGTAAATGTCTTTTAGGTCTGTAAGTTGACATCTGACCCTGTGCTGGGCCAGGTAGTCCCTCTTGGTGCTGTTTCCAAACCAGGTGGTGGTGCTGCCTGTCAGGATGGTCTTTATGGTGCAGGTGTAGGAAGTCTTTAGCATCTTGAGAAGCAGCTTGAAGTCCCTTAAGCACCTGAGGTGGTAGAGACACCGACGGGCTTATTTAACCTGGATCCCAGACAAATTTCCCCTTTGGAATAATAATGTGACTCTAGCTTTAGTTATTCAAAGTGGTCATTCAGTGAAAATATGATTGCTGTAACGTTCCACATGCTTATTAGGCGTTAAATTTAGTGGCCACTAACTTCGTGTCAGATTTTACCTGTTATCATATTTAAGGCTTGATTCTATTTTATTCTAATCATGTAATTTCATCTGCTCTTCTTGCAGGTCCGTGTTGAGTTCATGGACGACAGCAACCGCTCCATCATCAGGAACGTGAAGGGCCCAGTCAGAGAAGGAGATGTGCTGACACTTCTAGAGTCTGAAAGAGAAGCCAGGAGGCTGCGATAGGTGAGGGGGCATAAACACAGCCATGTCTGTTAGCCCGTTTATATAATAGGTGTTGGCATACAGTTGGCATCACCCAAAATGTCTGCAGTAGAGACGCCTGTCAGCAATTTGAAGACGTCTGTTTGGGCTGTGGTTACTTCAAATAGGCACTTGTATCATTGTACCAAAAAATGTATATCGCATAAAGTTAGTTCTGTGGTTCTCTGTGCTGGTCATCAGGACTGCACTCAATTCTATCATCATGGACTAAATTTCCTCCTGGACCACCAGATGATTGCAGGGGACAGATGGCAGCACTTGGTCACAATAACCAGCACAGAGAATCACTGTCGTTGATTCACAATATTAATATTAATGATACTTGACCACGTATTACCTGAAGTAAGAACCCATACTATTTTCCTGTTCTGTTAGTATCCTTTTTTTTTTTTTTTTTCATTGAAAGTGTTAGTTTTTTTTTTGCTGGTTGTGTTGAATGTGGTTATTTTTGAGATGGTGTGTGTGACTGATTTTTCTTTTCTTCGCAGTGCCCGCTGAAGTTGTGAGGTGCGAGTTCAACGCCGTGGAGCAGGAAACACCATCGGTTTCACTTGTAATGGCCAGCATCTTCACTTGCTCAGATGATTTGAAATAAATCTGGTTATTGAAATGAGTGGATGTCCTGTATTTATTTTATAATGTGAAATGTTTTTTCCCCTCAATAATAATTAACTGACATTTTGTTTGACAACTGGTAAATTTGGTTTAGCAAAGTTTGTTTTCTCGTGGTTATTGATTTGTCAGTTGTGGTCACGGTCTAAAGGCAATGTGACAGCACACACAGATGTGTAAATGCACTGTGGACATATTCGTTAGCAATAATAAATGTTCTTAACTTTATTCTCAAGTTACTGATTGAGGCAAAGTGCCAAATTTATATACGTGACTTCAGTCTATTTAATTTCAGTAGATGCACTGTGTTAAAATCCAGATTTTATAATGTGACAAATCCAAAGTCTGTTGTGGTGAGAGAAACATTTAAGATACCTGCAAAAGGATATTCCCTTGAACATATCAAATCAATGGGCAATTTTATCATGAACTAGTTTATCGTATAGTTTTCCCACAAGCATCTCAGTATAAACAACACTTAACATCTCTGCCCACTGAAACTAGAGTAGCTTTATTGTTAAGTCAAAAGTAAGTAAATCTGCTGTAGTGTTGTGAGTGCAAGTTAGGTTGCTTGATATCATTCTTGTAGATCATTATCTCCATGTAGAGATAAGGACATTATTACTAGTTTCAGGTTGTGCAGTTTACATTCTGTCCAACAGAGAGCAGCATCACTCTTAGTTGAATTTGGAGTTTAAATTCACTCCAGTCATCTCAAACAGTTACAGAAGCTCACTTCACCCAGTCTTATCTTGTCAGGAAGCAGCAGTGATGAGTTATTTCAAGACAAGCTGCTTGTCTAACTAACCACTCAAGAACTATTTCATAGCCCCTTTCCCCCAAACTTCAACTTGTTAATTAAAAAGAAGAATCATTTTCTTTATTGTATTCTCAAATACAAAACTCCAAAAACCAAAGTTTAGCCCAGAGAGCTTGAACATGTATGTATGACTGTATATTGTACACTATAGTCCCTGCTTAATAACATAACAGACAGCTATGTGACTTTGTTTTCATGTGAACCAGTGACAACACTGATAAACATCAACTTTTCATTCTGTTCAATATTGGTACACATATGCCAGGCTATTTGAACTCTGATATTGTTTTATGTATTCAATATATTATGTCTGTTTCTAACCAACTAATTGCAAAGTCACTAACGTTTTCTCATGCTTGTGGATGATAAAAGTCCAATACATTAAAGGAAAATCATTACTGTGCCAACTTCAGACATTTTTCCGCTCCTGTTCACAGTGTGAGACAACAACTTGCCTGAAACCACTTTTCTGTCGGCTGAATGAATTCATGGCTTCGGCATCAAAAGCTGTGACTGAATCCATGGTGATGCAGAAAGAAACAAGACACATTCTCATGCATGAACATTGGAATTAATGTTACTTCAAGGTGTTGATTATAACTAATTCTGAAAATTGAGTACAGATGCGTGTACCGGAAAACATGGCGGTAGGTTTTCACTGTTTATCAGGATTTTTCCAATTCTTTCCCACCGCAGTTTTCCTTTCCTCTGTCTTCTAAATCTACTTTTCCTGCGTACAGCAGAGCGTATGTGGCCAAATCTGTTCATGGCTGCTTATGATCCTTTGCTTTGTTTAAATGCTGTGGATCAAAAAACTTGTAGCCCATTCTGCTTTTACTATAGGCCTCTGCATAAATGTAGCAGGTATTTAACCTGAAATGTTATATAATAACATAACATCCATATAATAATGTAATATAATAAACAGGGAATATTTAGACATCACCATAAAATTTGTTCTTCACGTCTATGTATTTAAAAATTTCAGTTGACTGTGTTGTTTTTCAACATGAATTATATCATATTTGGCTGAATTCCAGCTTGAGGTTCATGAAGGAAACCAGTTGTTAGAACAGGAAAGCAGGTCTGTTTGAGTTATGTGTTATGTAGGTTTAATGACCTTACTTTGACCTACTTTATGCAGAGCTATGTATTGGAGAAAAGTTAATTTGCTTTAGTTATAAAATCAGTACTATATGTAATGTGAAATCAGTGCATCTGCCAGACACAGCTGTACTATAAAATACTGTATTGATATTTGTATAAACTGTGCATGGATTAGGTAGTTCATATATTTGTTTTGCAGCATTTTGAAGTCATTAATAAGTTGTTTGACTAAAGCTTTTAGAAATACTATCAAAGATGTTATAAAGCAAGTGATGGCAAATCAACAACCAAAGTTAAAATAGACATTTAGGTTTCATTTTCAGTTAGTGTGTGACCTTTTGCAAGTTCAAAGACACAGTAAATTACAACCATGTAGCATGTGCAGCAACTCTTACTGCCTTCTCTTCTCACTGGTATGAAAAAGCATCAAACCAGTCTTTACCAAGGTAAACCCAAAATCCAATAAGGTTTTTACTTTTGGTTGTCAGAGTTAATACTTCTGCATATCAGCACCAAAAGCAACACAGTTGTGCCCATTTTCTTCTCACAGTGCAGATTATTTTCCGTCACATATAAATACTGCACACAGCATTGCAGCTGCAGTTCCCGAGGCTTATACATTTTGAAGAATTGCTGCAACTTTTACCAGGAGAGCATCAACAAGTTTGTGAAACCAAAGTAGGAAACTGACACCAATCCACAAATTAATCTTTGGCAGCTATGCAAAACAAAGAAGAGCATGCAGACACTTGACAGTCGGAGTCAGAGAACCAGAAAGAGAGACAGTGATATATGCAGACAGAAAAGCAACACTTTATGACATTTTTATTTTTAAAAATCTAGTCAGAAAAGAGGCTATAAACCTGTGCAAACAGGATCTATCTTACAGAAAACAGCCCCCATTCTAGCATTCATCTACAGCAGAGTGCGCTGTGTGAGCATAAACAAGTTGCCCAGCAGAAATCAGAAAACAAATTTACATTTCCCACTGCCTGAATCTGACTGTTATTCACAAAGCCAGAAAGTTTTCCAAAACCTGCACCTGTGTAGGAACAACAAAAATGGAGTATGAGAGAAGGAGAGGGAGATTCCAAGTATGTTTTTCTGCAGGTTTCACAGTCAACAACAGCTCTGTGCTTGAAAACAAATTGGTGTCACCTTACGGGTGGTATGTGTTTACCATCTCTCCATGTCCCCCGTCTCTCCTCCTCCTCCTCCTTCTCCTTCTCTCTCTCTCTCTCTCTCTCTCTCTCTCTCTCTCTCTCTCTCTCTCTCTGAGGCAGAAACACAGCAGGTTAAAACACATCTATCCCAAGGTTTCTCCCTGTTTGTCTTCATGCCACCAAGGTCTGTCTGTCTGTCTGTCTGGGATCTGCAACATTATGCCATTACAAACATCAACAAGAACAAGGATGTTGTGCCGAGAGGTGTATAAGTGTAATCGCTGCTATCATAACACTGTTGGTAGAATTGGTTCCAGAATTAGACATTTGTGTAAAAGATTAGTCTAGTCCCTGTTTTTCACTTAATCATATAATACTGGAAAAATAATGCAACCATGCAGCTCCAGAGTTCATTTAGGATTTAGCATTTAAACTGAATGATTTTGCCTGAACCGCAGCTCAGACAGCAACTAATCAGGTCTTATATTTAAATCCTTAAAACAATGTTTCTTAAATGCTTTTCGAAAAGTCTGTCTCTAAATCTCTAAATCATAGTTCTGATACCTATAAAGAGATTGAAAAGTAAATCAAATTTGGAATGTTTTCTGTCTAGACTCTCACCTTTCATTAAGTCAGTTTGCCTTCACTCATAGTGAAAATCTGAATAAAAGGGCTGAAATGACTATGTGTAATATGAAAGGGGTGGCTCATAGTGACAAACCCACAGAGAGTTATCAACAAACTCTGCAGTTCCTCTCAGCTCTATGGAGCATTTTAGTGTCTTGTCCAATGGCTCTAAAAACCCACTGTGCACTTCCTGCCCAGCACCAAAGGGCAGACAGACACAGTCAGCAACTCGCTGGTGAACATAGAGGAGCAATTAGCAGCTAAAGAGCCAGATATTTTCCTCAGGAGTTGGTGGAGACCTAAAAGCGAGTGAACATTGGAGGCCAAAAACACAACTCCAAACAAATGCTAATGTGGCTCCATATCTGCTGGATATGTGAACAGGCAACTGTTTGCCAACCAGTTTGCCAACTTAAAAGTTGATGATATCAAGTTTGTCAGTGCTGTGTTTACAGCTTGTTTCCGCAGCCCCCAAAGTGCCCAAAAAATAACTAATTGCAGGTTTAAGTAAAAGTAACAATACCACAATCTAAAAATACTTAATTACAAGTAAAAGTCCTGCATTCAAAGTCATACTTCATACTTTAAGTAAACGTACAACAGTATTATTAGCAAAATGTACTTAAATTATAAAAGTAAAAGTACTCATTAAGCACGGGACTACACCGTCTACTCATTAAGCAGAAAACTACCCCCTTTGAGTGTTTTATTATAATGTATTATATTATTGGATTGTTAATACTAATGCAGTTATTTATGTAAGTTTTTTATCCGTAAAGTAACTACTAACTCTAGCTGTTAAAAGTACAATATTCACAGAGTAGAGAAGTATAAATAACATTAAATGGAAATACTCAAGTAATGTACAGATACTTCAAAACTGTACTCAAAACTAAGTACAGTGATTGAGTAAATGCACTTAGTTACTTTCTACCACTATATGACAGCGGTCTGACAAACAGAAGAATTTACCTTCGGTCATGGACAGTTTTTTAAATTCTGCACAGATTATGATCTGTGTGACAAATGTACTGTACAGTGACACAAGTGAAAACTGGAGATCAGCTTGTCGTGTTGGTGTGAGGGGGCTCTTTGGAATTGGAGGAACTTGGCAGGAGGCTGTGGGCTTTGTTTCTCCTATGCTGGGTAACAGGATGTGCAGCAGGGAGGTCGTGGAGCGTCCAGGGGGAGAGAGGCCTCTGATTTGCACACACTGAACCCGGCTGCGACCTGGGTCACAGCCCTCAAATTTGCTGATGTGACCCATAGGACACAGAGAGGATGTCAAGAAGACAATCAGCCCAGAGGTAACTAGGAGACATTCCCTGCCTCTCTCTTTCTCCCCCCTCTGCTGGTTTCTGTCCTTCTCTTTCTCACACTCTCTTCACTCCAGGCCTCTCACACTTTTTTACCCTCTCTGTCCCCCTCTGAGCACTGAACTTTAGTACACCCTGCCTCCATACAGATTATCCTTGTTTCCTGCCATTAATTGCAGAAGGTGAGGTTGGTCTAATTAGGCACCAGGAACGGAAGCCAAGTTTTCCCAGCTCGAAGCAATGTGGGGAGCTTTAGAAAGAAAAAAAGGAATTTAAGGAAATTAAAGATTAAAGATTAAAATCTTCTCTCGCTCAGAACATGCTAATTATGTTTACCTGTTTGCAAAAACACAGAGCTTTAATTCACTGCTGTCCAGGAAATGACAGTATATCAGATCCAGTATGCTCAAATAACATGCAAGACCTTGAAAGAGGTACATTTTGAAGCAAATAGCTTTGGATGTAGCCATAAAAAGAAACCCTTTTATATTTGTGTGAGCAACAGCAACGTACTGCAGAAACAAAAAGTAAATACAAGACAAGGAAGAGTAAAGTTAAGAGAAGACCGCTTGAGGGATGACGGCTTCGACATGCTTCATTTACTTTTATGTGAGCAAAAGTGCAAAAGGGGGGGAGTCATTGTGCGAAGGTCAGAAAAACAAGCCATCCATTTATTTTTTAAAGGCTCCATCTCCGCAATGCAAGCGACTTGTAAAATATGTTTTCCCACAATTCCCTGCACAGCAATGCCACAGTACAAACAGCAGGTGCGCAGACAGACAGAAAAAGCGAGGGGCTGAGACACGGGGTCAGACGATTGGCTGCTGATAATAATGAGGCCTGTGGAGGGATGGGGACGAGGAAGCGGGGTTAGAGAAAGAGCTGTTCTGAAGCTCTGTGGCACACGTCCTTAAGTAAACACTGTAAAAACAAAGCTTTGTGGACTTTGTGACATGAAAACTGGCACAGTCTGCTGGCTGCAATAACCCAGTCAGGTATTGTTCCAGAGGTGGAAGTGTTTGTGTGGCAATGAGGGTAAATCTGATGTGATCGAGCTTGTTTTGTGACTATGACACATGAGACCTGTGATTTTAAGAAAGCTTCAGGTAGAATGTCACCTGAGAGAAAGATTACTCACCTGCTCGCAGTTTACACCTGTTACCCACCACTAGAGAGTAAGAAAGCCTCTTAGCAGCGTGATCAGTTTCCCCCTACACATTGTCCTAAAGGAATAGTTCAACATTTTGTATACCTATATGCTTTTTTGCCGTGAGTGAGTTGCAAAAATCAATGCCACTCTCATATCTGTCGGTTAAATATGAAGCTACAGCCAGCAGCCGGTTAGCTTAGCTTAGTACAAAGACTGGAATTAGGGGGAATTACCTTGCCTGCTGCACTTTGATTTTGTACGGACTAAACAAACAAGATATAACATGTTAATTAGTGAGCTTTAGAGGTGCTAGTAGGTAGATTGTGTTAGCTTTGGACAGAGCCAGGCTAGCTGTTTCCCACTGTTTCCAGTCTTTAAACTAAGCTAAGCTAACCTGCTGCTGGGCATAGCTTCATGTTTACCGTACAGACTAAATATGAAGTTTCATCTAATGCTCAGCAAGAAAGTGACTCACTGTAGTAAAGACAGTGAGTCAGTTAACTGCAAATGTCAGAATAGTGGTTAAGAAACACCAATTATATATTCTTATAGTGTAATCTCATGTACAAAACATGAGATTACACTATAACATGCCTGTTGATTGTGTCAATCTGAAGCACAATGTGAGATACAGCAGTCAATAACACATGCTAAAATCTTCAAGAATTCACTGCAGGGTTAAGTTTCAGTGGTGTTGCACTCTGGTTTTATATTAGATCCTGGAAGAATTTGACACACTTTTACAGAAATTTTAGCAGTAAAACAGCAGTAAAACCCCGAGCTGCTGACACACCTAATGAAAGATCATGCAGGATACACTGCTGGGTCAATATATAACAGGAACAAACTTTAATGGAATTTGACAAGTTAAAATCCAAGTTTTTAGGCAAAAATATTTACCTAATCTTTCCATGGCATGTTACTCTGACTTTCGAGCTATGAAAGTTTACTTTGACCTGGCGTTTATGCCAGTGTAAATATCTACTCAGTGAGTCAGAGGGACAAATGGGGGAAATGATTTTTGTCATGACTGCTCGGAAATTAGGGTGCCACCAACGTGCCTCTAGCTGGCAATTTAGCATTTTCCACCCCGGCACAAAGAATGTATCATCATAAATTAAGGCTCTGGAGTAAAATGAAATAACACAAAATACCACAACAGGTAATTTCGGCTGGACTAAAATTGCTACACATGCTAAACTAATAACTGCAGTCACAAAACTGCCTCACAAAATAAGGTTTTCTGGCCTGCTGTGCCTCCAATACTTCAGTCCATTCAGTTTCAGTTAGGATTCAGGATTTGAGATTAATGTGGATCAGGGCAGTCATTAGAGATTCAACAGAGAACAGATGGTCAGAGGTCATTAACTCAATGTGACATCCGATAATTCTTGAAGTGCACAGTTGGCTTTTCTATTAAATGTCTGGGTTAAAAAAAACTCCCTGTCAAACTCTTGTTTCTACCTCTCTAGTTCAAGTCTCATGTAAGAGTCTGAACCACAGCAACCAGACACACTACAACACCCTTTACTAAAGGTAACATTAAAAGAATAGTTTGGGGAAAACACTTATTCGCAGTGTTGCAGAGAGTTAAATGAGAAGATGGATACCACTCTCAAGTTTGTACGGTAAATATCAAGCACCAGCAGATTTTGATTTGGGAAGAGCCAGGCTAGCTGTTTCCCCCTTTTTCTAGTCTGTCTGCTAATCTAACTGGCTTCTGGCGGTAGCTTCATATTGACTGTACAGACGTGAGTGGTATCATTCTTCTAATCTAACTCTCAGCAAGAAAGAAAATGAACACATTTCCCAAAATATAATAGTAATTCTAAATAACTGAACCTAGGCAGGACTTAGAACTGCCTCTGCAATACAAGCTTTTTGACACTGTATGTTGCTCTACAGGACTTCCAGAGGGTGGGTGGTTTAAAAACAAATGTACAGTAGTATATTGTCCTTTTAGAACAGAAATAAGAGACACAAGTATATAATTTCTACAGAAATGTCAGTGCTAAAGAGTGCACAGTTACTTTCATACAGTTAGAGTTCAGAACCCTAAGTGTTCTGGAAGAACACTTTGTAATTCAAGCTTTCTTTCCCTTTCCTTCTCCAAACCACCAGCTGCTTAGCACTTGACAGTAAGAAGCTGTCTGCCAGTTACCCACATTTTTCCCAGAACAGGCCCCATTCACAGTTAGATCCCTCTTCAGTTCGAGTGTCTCCTCCATCTGACTTGTTTCCACCCCCACTCCTGTTGATTAAAATGAATGGGGCAATGAATAAGTATCATTATGATCAGTAACCTACACCCAGTGGCCTTGAGTGCTCCTTACTGTGGTAAGCACAGTATGCGTGATTGAATGTTTCACAGGAGGCCAATTAGTTCATGGGAATCAGGCTTGATTACCGGGGTATACACACCACCAAGGGGCTGGTTTTTGGGACAAACTGGGGGGAAAATGCATCCTCTGAAACTCTGGGGAGACTAAACAGCTTCTGCCTAGCTCGTCTGAGGCTTTGGGTCCATGAAATGTAAAAGATGGGTTCTGGAGAGCTCGTTTAGCACTCACAGCTGCCCCATTTGGGCAGAATTTCCAGACAACGTAAATATGTTATGTGAGTTATTTACAGCTACTGCATTTAGCATGGAATTCATCCTTGACCTTGGTAACTTGTTTTGGTCTCCAGAGGGATTTTCTTCTGAGCAAACAGTATTTTACAGCAGGGCTCCTCATTATCTACATAAACACTTGCTTTTTATGTTGTTTTGCCACAAATAATTATTTGTGGCAATTAAGTATTTATAATTATTAGTACACTGTTTAAGAATATGTTGACATTTTGAGACATCGCTTGTTTACGTTCTTGCCGAGAGTTAAATGAGATACCACTCTCACATCTGTGCGTTAATCTATGCTATGAATGTACAGCCTGGAGACAGTTAGCTTAGCTTAGCATAATGTCTAGAAAAAGGGGAAACAGCCTGGCTCTGTCCAAAGGTAACAAAATCTGCCTACCAGCACTTCTGAAGCTCACTGATTAACACATTATATCTTATTGTATGACATGTTCTGGTTTTATGCGTAGTTTTATAAATCAAATCAAATCTAATTTATTTCTTTATATAGCACGCTTAAAAACAACCAGAGTTGACCAAAGTGCTGTAAAAATTAAAAACAACGGCAATAAATAGCAATGATAGAATACAATGCAATATCAAAATATGTGCACAAATGTAAAACAGAAATAGAAAAAAACTTGTAAGATCAATTTATATTATAGTATTATAAAAATACCTAAACCACTATGAGCATCCAAAGGCCACTGAAAACGTGTAGGTCTTGAGGTTGATCTTGTCAATGGAAGGTGAACATTTGACCGAGAGTGGAAGGCTATTGCAAAGCTTTGGAGCTACCACCGCAAAGGCACAACCTCCCTTACTTACTTACTAGCTTCGATTGTGGAGAAGTTAAAAACAACTGTTTTCTAGAGGCCTAGAGCTGGAGTAGGGGCAGAGAAATTCTGAAATGTACAGGGGTGCCAGTCCATGTGTGGCTTTAAAAACCAATAAAAGAACCTTAAAATCAAGCCTGTATTTGACAGGTAGCCAGTGCAGGTATGCTAGTACCGGTGTAATGCCAGAAGTCTCGCTGCAGCATTCTGCACCAGCTGCAGGCGACACAAAGAGGACTTGCCAATAGGGGTTTGCCTTCACCATGAGGTTGGCAGGCAAAGGCAAAACCACAATATGTTGTTTTTACATGTCAGTTTTTGTATGGATTAAACAAACGAGATAAAATTAGTGAGATGATCAGTGCCACCCAACTGCCCTGATGTTAAATGTCCGAGTACTCGCTCAATATTTTCTTGAGTGTTGTCTTTCCTAAATGTTGTTTCTGCATTTAGCCTGAGGATCAAGTCTAATACTGTTTGTAATCGTGCATGGGCAGCATTTGTTTGCTCAGTGTACAGGGGTAGGCCTAATCCAGAAATACCGGAAATCAGTGTAGATTTCCAGCACCATGAAGAACTGACAGCATATACAGCTGCTGAGGTCAATCACAGTCTAAGCATATTTACATTTTCCAAATTTGGATATGTGTACATTCTGTACTTTTCTGCTTCCTGCCAGCTGGGACACTAATTTAGTCCATGAGTATTGAAAGAACTGAGGGAAAAGCATGAAGCATCCGACGACGTGAAGATGTATATGGGTCATCCATCAGCGGGAGCTTGTTCCTGTCGACTAGTCTGAGAAGTAAAAGTATCTCATGGCAAACAAATACCAAAGCAGTCAAGCAGAAACAATAACAAAAACATTCATTTGTATCGTGTAACACGTCTGTGCATGTGTAAGCTGAGCATGAGCTATAAGGAATATAAGAGGAGACGACTGTCTGTGTATGTTTGTGCATCTAAGCATACAAGAAAGATACATGCATGAATGAAGTGTGTATATGTGTAGATTAAAGTCTGTGGTCAGCTGCACGAACAGGTCACTGGAGCACATATTCTTTTATCTTACATAGCTTAAGTCACATCATTCAAACTTTACAGGATGTTACAAAAGCTGAGCATATGCAGATATTTAAAGTTTTGGCATCATAAAAAGGCAGAAGTCAAATATTTGTGTGGGAACTGAAGGAGTCTCTTGATACATGCAGATGCAAAATGGGGACCATCTTTGTCCAAGGACAGCATGTCAGAGTCCTCACAGGAAATCTCTCATATCCTCTCAGCCTGCTCTCCCTGCCTGGGCCTGTATGTGCTGAACCAAACCAGAGGTGAACATTTTTCACAACTTCTTCATCTCTCAGGACTGCTGGAGGCTAAAAGAAAAACTGCAGGTTTTCATTTGCTTCGGTGCCATGTCACATTCAGTATGCAGTTCCTGGGGCAGCAACAGTACAACAGTCACTAAAGGGGGCCACACTGGATAAATGGGCAGGGGTCAAGGCTGAACAAATACAAACGATATGTTCTCGCTTTGCACCACTGGGAGGCAGTATTGTGTTTTACCTGGCTGTCTGCTGTTCTCAACATACTGTAGAAGGGGAAATGGAAAACTGTTTCAAGGCAAACACCTTCCTCCTGGTGCAAGAGTCAGCTGGTTTGTCTGTCCTCACTGATTTGAATCATTTATGGCAGAAAAAGGGATACTGCAGTATTATTATGTCTCCCAACTATAACCATCTCTGTGGTTAAATCATAGTTTATGAGGTAATTTGTTTCTTAATACAATGTGATTCCCTTTAAATGGAAATACAAAAAAACATTTAAATTCATGCAGCAATATCCCTAAACCCATCATCATTTCTGAGTGAAACTGATTAATTAGTGATTTTTTTTACATCAGCAGGAGAAGTACTAATGATTAATTATGGCTGTGTTCCTTTTAGGTGTACCAGTTTCAGGGTCCTGGTATTATGCATGCTAACTCACTGACATGGCTTACTGGGACACTTAATGGAACAGAGCCATCGTAAATATTATCAGTTACATCTGTGCTTGACAGTCAAAATATCTGCCTATAAATCAGGTTTTGAAAAAAAAAGGTCAAACTTAAATCTAACATACTGTACATTCCTGATACCCACCAAAAAACATAAATCTCACACCAGCTATATCATTTATTGACTATTTCTTCATCAGTTATGTTTATGGTAAACCCAGAAAGCAGCATCCATCTTCTTATGTGTCATGAGAACAGATCCCACCTGCAGCTCCTCTAGATTTACCTCTCCAGTGCATCCTGACTGACTTTTCTACTCAATCACAAGACAGTCATGAGCTCCATTCACTAAATCTGAACCTCAGTGATTGCGCAGTCAGCTAAAAAGGTCGCTGCTTGCCTGCGACTCATGAATATCTCATATCAGAAATGAGGAACGCAGGGCAGCTGACATTTGTTTACTCTAGCTGATTCCAAGAGAAGTGAGGAGGGCAGGTGACACACCCCAATTGTATGTGTGTTAAATTGGGTGCCCTATCTGATGATGGACGAGTAGTAATATTAAGTCTCACTTGGATATTCATATGCTGAGATCTTTGATAGAAAAACAATTTCAGTGAACAGAAGCATTGAAAATGTATAGTTTTTTTTCCTCAGAATTTCCTTCAGTTTTCCTCTCAAAACTGGTCTAAATCTTTTTCGACATTATTTACTTCACTGGAATAGATTCAGATAAGTATTTCTGGCAAACACAAGTGGAAAAAAATCTGTGAATATAAAACCCCAAAACCTCATAAAATGGTCCCAAATGGAAAAGATCACAGATCAGTCTCTCCATGGGAACCAGAGGTTTACAGCCTTCAGCACCTGTTTTTTGGGTTTTTTTCCATCCTTCCTCTTTCCATCCCCTCGTCCATGACTAAGTCTGGGGGCTGCACTGTGATTTACAGATGTTCTGTGTTTGGAATCTGGGTGAAAGGTCATTATACCGGCTAGAGATGGGAGCAGCCATTTTGAGAAATTGAATAAGCAGCTGTGTCGAGGTGTGGCTCCAGTGATGATCAGTAACATACGACTGTACGGCTTGTGAGTTCAAATGAGAGGATACAGAGGACACGGATTCCTGCAAGCCTTGTACGTTATTGTAGACATATACAAATAAAATTGATGTTTATTTAATCCACTTGTTTAGTCTGTCCTCCAGTAAATATACTGTCTACTGACAATGTGACTGGCCTGTTGATTATTCTTGTTTGAGCCGCTTTTATTCCTGTCTGGATGAAATTCAGTGATGGAAAGTAACTAACTACATTTACTCACATACTGTACTTAAGTACTACTTTAAGGTACTACTGGAGTATTTCCATTTGATGCTACTTCATATTTAAACTGCCACATTTTGAAAGAAAATATTGTACTTTTTACACCACTACAGTTTTTTGGACACCAGTTATTATCTACATTGCAGATTCAAATTTTACACACAAAACTTACTGTTACAGATTAAGATATCCAACACTATGTTCATAATAATTCAACTTTGCTCCACCTTGGTCAAGTACAACATTAAAATGCTGCTTACATGTAAATGCTTCAGGATTAATAATCCCATATAATACATATAATGAAATGACAATCAGAAAGTGACTATTCTGCATAATGCACAGCCTACTTTTGATGCTTTTTGTACTTAAGTAACATTTTGAATGCAGGATCTTTACTTGTAATGGAGTATTTTTACACTGTGGTGTTAATATTTTTACTTTAGTAAAAGATCTGAATGCTTCTTCCACCACTGATGAAGGACAATTTCTTGTTAAATTACGATGTAATTGTGTCCTTAAGGTCATGATGAAAACAAGCATGTGTCATCCTACAATTACAGTATGATTACAATATCAAGCAAAACACCCCGAATTCATGCCAACTGCATCCTCTCACCACAAATTAAGGCTCTATCACAGTTTTCCAGATCAACTTCAGGCCATCTTATACACCCACGAAGGCCTACAGTACGTTGTACTTCATCAAGCTCCCAAAAAAACAGCTCCTCCTGTTTGACACACGGCTGTAATTCATCTGAGCCACCACATTCAGACATATTTCTCAAAATCTGAACATCAGAGGAATCTTTAATGTTCCTTCAAAGACAAAATGAATCATCCTTTTGCCTGATATGACGCAGACATCTGCGCACTCGTAAAGCCAAAAATGAAAGCCTGCAGTTCTTCTTTTAGTTCACAATGCAGCAAGGCAAGTACATTCTTTACATGCAGCTACAATCACAAGGAGCATGTACCAGACGGTCATCCAGTTCAACTATTACTGTATCTGTTGGGTGAAGCAGGTGTCTTTTCGAGGTGCCATGTCCCTGCTTGTACCTGCTGCAGACAGATACCTTTCATCCACTTCGCCTTTCCTTCACCTGTGGAAAAAACAAACATGTTTCCATTCAGTGATAATCCTGCAGTACTGTAACAGAAAGTCTGTCAGTTTGAACAAACAAAAGAGAATCTGTCTGCGTTGACCTCGGTGCTCCTATAGAAAGAAAAAGATTATTCAAAACGGAATTGGAAACACCCATTTTTAACTGCAGCAGTCTTTGTTCGTTCTAGTGGAAACCCTCTCTCTGCCAAGGATTTGAGGAAAATAATGCATGTTTGTTACATTCCAGACGCATAAGTGAGGGCCCGGTAATTCCTCTGCACTGAGTTTCCCCTCAGCACCGTGAGCAGTCTCCCAGTTACCTTTCACCTACTTAGTCTGGGCTGCAGACAGGAGGGGGTTAAACCAGCTCCTTCTTTGTGGTCTGGCCCCGGATCACGTACGGCATGCGAGCTCCAAGGCGGAGGTGGTTAAAAAAACAAAAACATCTACGGTCCATAATTTGGGCATTCTCTGTGCTGTGAACTTTCCCCTAATTCTCACAGTCCTCGCGGTCTCCCAGCAGCAGAGCTTTGCTGAGGAGCACCATTATCACCATCAGGCCAAATCAGACGCATGTTCCTCCCCTGACGCTCTCGGCGGTGTCACTGACTTCCATCACTCCTCACATTTCCCGAGAAGGACGATTAAGAAATCCTGATATACTGTTTCTACAGTAGCTGTTAGAATTATTTTTTTTAAATTATGATCTCATCTTATCTATATCGGGGTTAGGGTTGATGATTGTAATCAGGCTAATTAAGTTAAAAGAGAAATTAAGGATTAAGGAAATCCTCTCCTTCCATGACAGGAAGCCAGAGTAACTGCTGTGCAGATCAATTCATGTTGTCTATTCTTTCTCAGTCATGTGAGGAAAAGATCTGAGATTTAATGTGCAGATAACACAGATTTGAATCACACTAAACGCATTTACAAATGACTACTTTTCCTAATACTTCTCTGCCTTACTATTCATCAAAATAATTTCAGTAAGGTATACTGCACAGCACGTCATCCTAATAGGCAACGAGAGAATATACGGAGACAAGGACAGAGAAAATAGAGCAATAGCAAGATCCATAGACTGAATGAAAATGAAACAAGATTTCATCAGTTGGGAACAATAAAGTGAGGTTACAAGACATGGAATGCATAGAGATCTTCCTTTCATCACTGTGTGAATTAATAACATGAAGAAGAGGCTCAAATTCTCCCCTCAGATGGTGATGAATCCTCTCTCTGTCTCTGTGAAGGTCTGTGCTTCATCCCTCATTGGCGTCAGTGTGTGCGGTCCACTCACAGTGCAGCCCATAGCGGCATTTTCCACTTTCACTATTCAGCTTGGAAATTTTTTTAAAATTTTTACACTTCAGTTCAAATCAGGCCAGTTTCCTGTAAATGCTATTTCATAATATTAAAAATTTGCCTGTTAAACAAGTTTGCAAGATTTCTGCAGATCTCCTGTGACTTATTTTGACTATGAATATGGAATGAAGTCAAACAGGCGCACTCTCTATTTTACGAACTTAATCGGGGTGCTGTTATCATTATCAACCAGTTTCAGGGTGTTCCTGTGCTGATGAAGGGATTAGCTCACTTACTCAAAAATACTACACATATTACATACGTATTTCTTTCCCTGCTGGGGATATCAACTGTTTAGTTTCCCCCAGTAGATAATGTAGTCTCCCATAGAGTGCAGATGAAAGACAATCTTCGTGTTACAGCATGTCTCTCCTCCGCCTCTGACATGAATAGTTAACAGAGAGGCGGAGGAGGGACAGAAACCTGAGAGTAACTGCACCCCTCCCTCTCCTCGGCTGGCCAATGGCAGGCAGCTTACAGCTTAGACTTGAGGGCTGTGAAACTATAAAACAGTAGTGCTGTGACTGTTCAGCCAGGAGCCTGCGCTCTCAATTCAGACCCAAGAAGACAGGACGGGACACTGCACACTTCTGCAAAAGGAAAACACACTATCTAAAGCTAAATTGCAGCAATTTAGGACAACGGCAGCAATGAAGACAACACTGGCAGCTCTGACTCTCTGCATGGTGGTGCTCATGGCCACAGGTTTCCCTTTCGAGAGGAAAGGGGGATCACCCTCCGGCAGTGCTGCCAAGGAGAAGCGCGTACAGTACGCAGCGTGGGATGATGTAAATGTCATTGCCCATGGCCTGCTGCAGCTGGGCCAGGGGCTGAAGGAGCATGTGGACAAAACCAAAGTCCAGATGAGGGACATTTCCAGCAAGCTGAAGGTCTTCAATCGCACTGTGACCGAGCTGGGGAAGGAAAGCCAGAAGCTGAGAGTGGAGGGGGAGGCCCTGAAGGCTCGGGCCCAGGGACTGGAGGACAGAGAGGGGCAGCTGCTGAATGTCACAGCCGAGCTGAGGGAGAAGGCGGAGGAGATGCAGCAGGAGAGGAGGACGATGAGCGAGAGGGTGAGCCGGATTGAGGAGAAGGTGGACAGCATGCTGCAGGGAGACGCGGTGCTGCCGGACACGAACGCTGGTGCCAAGAACAACAGTGATGCTCGCAACATCCAGGTAAGATTGCAAGAGTTTCTGTCTTTGGTTTTTGATGATGATAATTTGGCAGAAGCATGTTAAGGGGACTGACAGTTAGTTTGGGAGGAAAATAAGACACGCAAAACATTATTCCTATACTCCTTACTTACAAGAGTTTACCATAAAGAAGTACACAATGTTTGTGTACTGAGGCAGATGGTTAAAGGGACTCTTCAAGTTAGTAGGTGTACAGTATGCTGTTTCTTGGCTTTTATGGTGGAGCTTTTCCCCTGAGCTCAAAGGCACTAAATCAAAATGCACAGAGGGCAAGCAGTGGGTGGTGGGTGGGGTGGGCTGTTTAACAAGCCTGCACAGGGAGGAAGAGCGTGAAGTACGTGCAAGGAAACCTTACTGGCTGCAAGACAAAGGGATCTGCACGCATCAGCTGCAAGAATGTGTGAATAATTTTTCACAGCTGTGACCTTTTACAACCTGGAGAGTATTCGGCCATATGACACAGTGGAAGGGGCTGGTGGCGGTTTTGCTTTTCATGTTGGTCTCCGTTTGCAAGGCAGTATGTGAGCCTGAAAGGCTTTATAGTGGGATGGAAAATCCCGCTCTATGAGGTAGTTACATAATCACACCACAGTCGTTTGGAAGGGGCAAATGCTTGCAATTCGGTTGTGGAAATGCGTCTTGGGTCTATGTCTCATGCTTTTCAGTGACACCCCACAGGTGGCCCGTGTGTTTGTGTAAATTCTGGTGTTTCTTTGGAGATGTCCTGTAAAGTCCTAAACGGTGATTAAAGTTGAAAAAAAAGTTAAACATGTGGTGCCTGTGTGTTATTTTTCTGTCAGCTGATGCTGGAGGCTCAGAACAGACGCATTGATGATCTGGTGGAGCGGATCAGACTCCAGCAGGAGAAACTCGACAAGCAGAATGTGCGCATCAGGACGCTGCAAAGTCAGGTGAGGAAGCAATTACAATTACGCATGCAGCTTGCAAGCAAACGTTTCTGCATCCCAGATCAGAGTAATTGTTGAGTATTTTCTTATTTATTTAGTCACATTTTCTGCAATCTCATCAGTGATTGGTAACTTGTTTTTGTTTTTTCTCCAGATCCAACTGTCACGACATAGACCAGCCCCGCGGAGCAGCAACACTGACGGCTCCATGCAAAGTGGCGTAGCGGAGCAACGCGACTCACCAGTCGGTAAGTAAAGACAAAAAGCATCCAGAATCCCCTCTTGGCTCTGTCTTAAGTCGACTGACGCCAAATGTGGCAGGCCATCTGTTTAGTCAGACCATAAAGACGCTTAAATCACTAGCAATTAAAATCAAGGAATCTAATCATATTGGGACACGCTTCTCTGCTCAGCGTGGCGCCAGAAATATCAACTGGTGGACATTTTGCAGAAGCTGTGCCTGTGAGGCTGTGAAATCCTAATGACATTACTCAGCTAATACAGGATAACATTAACACAAATAAATAGGTAAAAAAAAAAGTTATTTCAAAATGTAAATTAGGCCTCCTACTTTTCAGATCTATGAACTACAACATATATAATTCATTTTGGTTTATATCCTTATTTCAAACTTAGTCACCACAACATATTGTACTGGCGGAGAGAGAAGGGGAAATGAACATTGTCAGAATGATGCTCAGTTTTGTCAAGGCCCCTCATACTGGACCAACTGGGGAAGAGTTGAGACACACTCTCAGCCACCACATCCTGGTCTCAGTTAAAGTATGTTTAGTCTTCAAAGAGGGTGAGAGGGATGACGGGAGGAAATGCTGAATAAAGCACAAATCGATGCATGTTGAAATAGTAGATTTTAATAATTCTAGATTAATAAAAATTGGACTACATTTAAAGTCAAACCTCTGTTTCTGATGGCCGTAGATGAGAAGTAGGTGAAAGGTGAACGTGGCTGAGGCAACAGTTGAGATCAGTCAGCCAGTACAAATCACAATAACACCTCAGAGCTCTGACATCAGCAGGATCTGAGGAGTGAGGAAAAAAGAAACAAGTTTCTCTGGCAAGGTTTCAACTGGGGAAAAGTTCGCTGATCTCTAAGAGGGTTCAGTCAGGGTCACAAAGCTCAACAGGATTACTCACACTGATCATTTCTATTGTTGGAGGGAGACGAGGGGAACCTGGAAAAGGCAGGGGAGGCTTTGTACAAATCTATCATGCAATGTTCCTCAGATTACTGTCCTTGTACCTGAGCCAAGAAAAAAATAACGGGGGAAACGGAAAAGGGAGTCTATATTTATCTATGAACTTCATACAGATATCTTCCACTGTTTTGAAGACACCCCCTTTTTTTTTTTTTTTTAATAAGATGTCCCACCTTTTTGTGTAAAACAAACATTTGTACATCCCTCAAGAGTGAGCAACCTTTCCCCTAGATCTGTTAGGGAATCAGACATCCCTCCACCACATCCTCCTCCTCCTCTTCAGTCATCCTCACCTCTCCTCCCCCATCCCTACACACAAACCCCCCACCTCCATCTCCTCCTTCTCTCCCATTGTATTGGATAAGTGTGCCAAAGTTCAGGAGAACCCCTGACCCTGAGGCAAGCTACAGCCATGACTGGCCACCAAGAGTTCATGCCTCTAGAGGAAAGGTCATTACACACAAATGAGGTTTTGTGGTTCAATATGCAAGCGAATATCCAATAAAAAAACAATCGAATAAAAACAAAAAATTACATTCTATTGATATTTTTTTCATTTTTTGATGTGTAAAAATATTAAATAGCATCACGTGATGATGTCATCCATGATAAAAAGGATTAATGGAGGGGTGCTATGAGTCTTGTGCCTCATTAGGCACATGACAGCTCCTACTGGCTCTGGAGTCCCCTGCTTTGTGTTACTGCCTTCTCCGATGTCCCTTTACAGCAACAGCCCCTAACCCCCCTGCCCACCCTCTGATCACTCCCCACGCATGCACCAGCCATGCACTCCTGCACTACCAACTGGCTGCTGTGCACGTGAAGGAGGTGTGACAAGCCGGGGTAGTGTTGAGGAATGTAAAGGGTAGTAGTGTGTAGCTCAATAGCCTGGAAGGCCAAGCAGCCGTGTAGAGGGAAGTCTGCTTGGGAACTGGAAGAAAGGTCATATTTATAACCGAGAAAGAAATTCTCACTCCCCCCCTCCCCCTCTTGTTGTTGTCTAGGAGGCTAGGTCAAAGGCTCTATCGGGTACACATTTATATCTCCAGACTTGATGATAAGCTCAGTCGGAACGATAAATCATATTTGCATAAGTCGCTGAGAGGTTCCCTATCTGTTCCCTAACACTACTTAACTAGAATAATATCTAAAATTGTTTCAAAACAGTAAACATGTACAAGAAAAGCTATAACTTTGGCAGCGACCCAGCAAACTTTCAGCCTCAGTTTTACAAACAAATGTATTACCTGTTCGTCAGTGCAAAGTTCAGGGGAGTAAAGATGAAGCAGAACACATCTGTTAAATGTGTCATGTATAAATAGCAGTAATACTGTACGGAACTGTTTGCCTTAACATCGTTGTGTTTTTTCCCCCTCTTTGTTCTTCTTCTAGAGATGGCATCAGACTGTCATGAGCTGTTCCTGAGAGGAGAGACCACTAGCGGGGTCTACACCATCCAGCCAATAAATTCAGAGCCCTTTAAAGTCTTCTGTGAGATGACAGCTGGTAAGTGGAGTAAAACTGCTTCCCATTTTGCCCTTTGGGTCCTGCTCAGTGCAGGTTGGCCAACAATTGCTATCTACTTCGACAATCAGTCACCGACTGAAACAGAAAAATAGTTCAGTCACCAAACTGCACAAGATTGGTTGATGCAACTTTTTCTGATCAACCCTTTTCTGTCTTTCTGTCCAGATGGCGGATGGACAGTAATCCAAAGGCGCCAAGATGGCTCAGTGGACTTTGACCAGCTATGGCAGGCCTACGAGAAAGGCTTTGGCAGCCTGAATGGTAAATGCTCTTTTGACTTTGATCTCACTCTCACTAACTGCAAAACTGGACTGGACAGGTGCTAGCCGGCCAGCTGTCCAGGATCAGATTAGTCCACATCACATTACTGTCTTTTACAACCACTGCATCAGAGAGCAGGAGCTGGCCCCCAAAAGCCTCCTATCACTGATGAACTTGAAATGGATCAAAGGCCAACAGAAGTTTCTCAGCTCTGGATAGTTTTCTCACCATTTCTCTTCTTCTCTTTGTCTTCTTCTCTAGGAGAGTTCTGGTTGGGTCTAGAAAAGATCCACTCCATTGCTAAAGATGGTGGCTACATCCTCAACATCAAGCTCTCCGACTGGGGTGATGACTTAGCGTCTATCCGCCTCCCCTTCCGTCTGGGCGGTGAGGAAACCAAGTACTCGCTCCAGATTCAGGAGGCCGGCGCTTTCAGTGCCTTGGAAAGCTCCCTGGGGACTGACGCCACCTCCGGCCTGCCTTTTTCCACCAGCGACCAAGACAACGACCTGAAAAATGACACCAACTGTGCCAAGCATCTCTCAGGTAAGTTGTAAATGACAATCACCTTGATCAAAGCTTGGTAATTTTCCAGTTTCCAATTTGGAATAGTGCTCAAAGGCAGCACCTAACCTGATATTGTCCTTTATCTTCCTAGGTGGCTGGTGGTTCAGTAACTGCGGACGCTCCAACCTAAACGGTAGATACTTTCAGAGCCCTCCTCCCAAGCAGCGGCACCAGAGGAAGCAGGGCATCTTCTGGAAGTCCTGGAGGGGCCGCTACTACCCTCTGAAGTCCAGCATGGTGATGATCGCCCCTGCTGCAATCGAAAACAAGTCATAAAGAATAGAAGAGACAGATAGAAAAAGTCAAGACAAAGAGAATGGGGGAGAAAGAAGTAGATTTTGGACTATTCCTTCTTTTCTTGGTGCTTAGTTGATGAGGTAGAGGTTTCCACTTTCCCTGTTTGCCTCCCTGCGAGGAAATAGAAGCAAAAAGACCTCACATTAAATGAGTTCCAGGTTTCCACTGCTCTGTGCTCTTGAAAGATGAGCAGATTTCTCCCCTGCACCTAGAGCCACAGATGGAAAAAGAGATCAAAGGTACAGTGGCAAATTTTTCACATGTTGTACCACTGCAGTTGATTCCTTCTGTTGGCACGAAGCAGGAGCCCCTAGTCAGGAGAGCGTCACAGGGCGAGCCCCGGCCCGTCCACTGTGCTGTAAGCCACAAAGGATTTCCAACAAGTCGAGACTCGTCACCAGATTTGTGGTTTCAACTGTGTATGAGGGCTGTTGTTGAGTTTAAATGTGGTTTTGTAGCAAGTGAACCGAATTGTCAGCTCAAAAATAGATTAAGAATTGTTCTTATTTAGTAAAGGATGCATGTAGGAATGAAATGCAGGCCAATTAAGCAACCTTTTAAACCTAATGGTGCGGACCATGGTGACTTAATTAAAACTCATTTTCCACATGAACATGATGAGATAAGTGTTCAAAAGCATTATGTAAAGTTATAAATCACTGTAAACTAGGATTACGTTGCAGACTGATGTTGGAAAGCAGTTCGTGGGGCACTGAAAACCATTTCAGCCTTTTGTACAATATATTTTCTGCCTGCAATTTTGAATCAAATTAAGCATATTCTTCACTAACTTAAATTTTTCTGTGGAGACTTTGATGATGTTAAGTCATATTGACTTCTTTTAAGATGAAGGACATGGTTTTGTACATAGTTTATGAAGGAATGTCATCTGTCTTTATATTATATAACTGTTACTGAGTTATCTGTTGTCCTCGTGACTTGAGAGTTTGTTATTGTAGATGTTCCCTTTTCTTATTTAAATACCGTAAAGAATCAATATATATATTTCTGGTGCTGCCTGTTTGTAATTTATATTGTCTTTGTTGTGTTTGCCAGATGTAAAATTGTTTTTTTTAAATAGAAAATAACCATTTTATGGCCATAATGAGCCAATAAAATTGATTTAAACTAATACTGCCTTTTGTCCGTGTATTATGTGCCACTTAGAGAGTAATCACAAGTTTGCAACAAATACAACTTGAGGTAGTATCCTCACATAAAACAGTCATCTGAAAACATCTAAAATGAAAAATCACAAATATTTTACAAAAACAAATGATATAATATTGTGAAAATATGGCCACAACTAGAGTCAAACTAAATGGATAAGCCCATACTCAAGCTGCTTTTTTGTAATACATTTTGTCATATCAAATGCAAGCTAATTAGCCTGAAATGAAAAAATGTTGGTGTAGCCCAGTTTGTTTGCCATTACTGATTGGAAAAGTGTACATTTCTTATAAAAAATATAAATATAAATTTAATTTGTGGTTTAACTGAGAGGACATGTCAATTTTTCTTTGTTTACAGGTTGTTGTTTTCCTTGTAAAACAAAGATTTGTCTTTGTCTTTTCAGACCTGCAGGCCCAAACCCATACAGTAGAACTAAACCATCTCATTGAGCCACACGTGGCAGATCTCTTATATCTTAAAGATTTTAGCAGCTTAATGACATTACCTGGAAGCAAGCTTCAAGGTGTCAACTTGAATTTCTCATTGCACCACTTTCTGCTTCCTTGTCGGGCTTACTGTGCTTCATCCATAGTGATCCTCCGAGCACTGACAACTGGTTCAGGATCAACCTCTGTAACAGCTGATCTGATGAGAGTGTGCTCTGAGCTGACCTCCACCTTTCAGGGAACTGGTATAGCCGGTGAAAGTCAATGGCAGGCTGTCAGAAAATAGGTGTTTTAAAACCGTGGGGACAGCACTTGTTGCCTTCAATGTAAAGCATACAAGTTACCTCAACAAACCTAGTGTTAAAATTGCTCTGTGGCTATAATGGAATAATCATGGTCACCGGTAGTTCCATAATACAGACTATGATCTGCATTTTACTAAGTTCTCTTGAAGGAACAATTTGGGTATTTGGGGAAATACGCTCTCTTTCGCTTTCTTGCTGAGCGTTAGATGAGACGACTGATACCATTCTCATGTTTGTACAGTAATTATGAAGCTACAGTTAGCAGCCGCTTAGCTTAGCTTAGCATAAAGCATGGAAAAGGGGTTAGCAGCTAGCATGGATGTGTCCAAAAGTAAAAAATCTGCCTACCAGCAACTCTAAAAGTCAGTCTATCAAAAAACCTAAAGTGTAAAAACGAGAAGCTGTGGTTGTATGGGGGTCATGTTTTGAGTATTTTGTGGCTGGGAGCAGTTGCCAGGCAACCAGTGGAGACTCCTGGAAGGCACCGGCAGTGCTGCCGGCCAAGAAATAGTCCTGTGTAGCCCCCATAACCAAATAGTCGTTTTTACACTTCGGTTTTTATACGGATTTTAAGAAACTAAATACAACGAGTTGATTAATGAGCTTTAGCGGTGCTGGCAGGCACATTTTGTTACCTTTTGACAGAGCCAGGATGGTTAGGTTAGCTATATGCTAAACCAAGGTTCATTCAGTATATAATTTAGCTAGCTTATCTCATAAATGAAAGTGGTATCAGTCTTCTTAGCTAACTCACTGCAGGGGATCGAAGTAACGTCAGCGTATTTCTCAGTGTCTAACTGTTCCTGTAAGTTTTAAGATGCCAGGTACTCCTATCTAGCACTGCAATCACCTGCTTGGTGATGGTTCAGACTGAGGCTGAGTTTCAGGGAGCGTTGCCAACTTTTTTTCAATGAAAGTAGCTGGCACTAACTCCAAAAGTCAAGTTTGTATCTCTGCAGACTTTGAATGGGCGTGGTAACTGTCAATATTTATTTTATTTGGCCAGAGGTTTACAATCCTCTGTCAATCAAAAACGTATTTCAACAATAAGCAGCCTGGATCAGTTGTCAATCAGTTTTTAATTTGGGTGGTCATCTTCTCATAGGGAGAAGGGGGAGGTTCGACACAAAGACTCAATGTTGCCTCTTTTGTCAATGTTTTGATCCAAAGGTTTTAGCTCCAGTCAGAGGATCAAGGTATCAAAAAACAGCAACGTTTTTAATCAACATTTTAAAGTGGAAGTAGAGAACTTTTGATCATAACAGAACATAGTAATTTTTACCACTGCTCGTTTTCGAAATCACACTTGTAAATCATGTTAGAAAGCTAGAAGCGGGCGGCTAATAAGCTACCACAGGCTGTGATTGTAAGCCTCTGATTGGCCAAATAAAAAAATATTGACAGTTACCACGCCCTCTCAAAGTCTCTTGTCTGCAGATACAAAAAAAATCGCTAGAAAACGTCATACGGTCATTTGCATGTTGATTACGCCATCACGCATTCATTTGCATATTGCTTAGTGCAGTGAGAGAGATATCACCTTAATTTAAGACAAATAAAACGTAGAGAGAGAAATCTTTAACCAAATAATCACAAACTCACTACAGGGACATCATGTATTTGAAGTAAAAAACGAACTATTTACATATTTACAAGCTATAACATCCTAATCCGGAGAGAAAGAGTGAAGCTGTCCCACATGCCACACACAGTTGGCAGAAGACCCGCACCATGCATGGGAATGAATTACAAGATAATACATTTTAATATATTTTCCCTGATGATTTGAATAAGTCGCTAAATTCGTAGCTAGTCGTTTTTAAGAAATAAAGTCATTAAGAGGGTCTGAAAAGCCGCTAAATCTAGTCACAAAGTCGCCAAGTTGGCAACACTGGCTTCAGGCCTTTGTGTTGAGGTTGTGATTTTAAATAAGGGCAGCAGATTCCATTATCTAACCTCTGAGGAGTTATCAGATCAAGGTTTGCATCACTCACCTCTGAGAAGTACCCTATTATTAAAAGGTTACCATGGCAACTGTGCTGTCCACAAAGGAAGGGGGCAGAAGGGCCGACATCTGCTGCTTCACTTGTGCAAGGTTTGGAGTGCTTGAAAGCCCTGGTTGTTGTAGCACTGGTGAGTTTTGGTTACATGCAGCTCTGATGTGAATAGTAGGACATGAGGGGAGGGGTATAATTAAGGGCTAGTGGAATATCAATATGGGAAAGCACTTGAGAAATCATGAAACAGAGCAACACATGCTGCAACTGTATAACATGCATACGTTGTAAATGCTTGATTAAGAAGACTGCAGTAAAAGAGAGCATGTGATTGATTCATACATTTATTCATTACCATGTACAAATTGTATTCTGGTGGTACAAAGCTGTTGTAAGACTCCAGTGCTCACCCTCCTGTTGTCTTTATTGCAGTAAAAAAAGGAAATACCAGCATGATCAAGAGTCAAGAGGTACTTTGGCAAATATAAATTATGTGTTAAGAAGGCAAGCAGACATCTCGAGCAATGTAATATGATGGGAGAAAACGGCTCAAAAATACCAATGAGCGGCTTCTGTCAGCGCTCATTAAAAAAAGAATAAAAATCCATAAAATGTTTTATTTTAAACACACACACTTAAAACAAGAGATATAGTATGTTTTCTTCCTTTCTTCATCGATACGCAGACTGCAAGGTACAGACTCACAGTATGTATGGATATTGCAATTCTGTGGTAGTGTGCTTGTGAGTGTCTATGTATGAGATAAATTGTATTTTACATATGCATGTATAATGTGGGAGCTCATGTCTGCAAATATGTGTATAGATTCCATTTCATACCTGTGAACTGTAACCCCATTCCTACCACTGACTTAAGTGAATAAAACAGGTGGAGCAAGGGGGAAATCAACACGATAACATTTGGCAAAAATCATCATGGTTGTAGAGATGAGGAAGTGGGTGAGTGATGAGTCAATGTGACACAGCCTGCAAATATTTCTCCGTATGTCCTTGTCTTTGTTCAGCTTTCCGGGTGAGACAATAAATCTCTGTGCTCGTAAACCATACCCCAGACTGTACACGAGGGGAGGGCATGTGGGAGACAGTGCGAGCAAGCGAGTAACATAACAAGAGACAGAGACCGAAAAAGGGAAGTATAATGGGGAAGTTACATGACTAGTTCATAGGAGAGAGTGGCTAGTGACTGCAAAGTGTCTGATAGTCTCTCGATGACAGGGTGAACAGTTGGAGACAGGGTTGGGGTGGGGAGGTCAGGGAGAGTAAAGAGGGGCAGTGAGCTGGAGGGGTAAAGGAGGACAGAGGGGAAACTAGACTTCACTTCTCCCCTGTTGTCTCATTTCAGAGGTATTGTTGTAGAAAGTGCAGCAGCATTATCTCGTAGTGCTCTCCAGACTCAGGGCAGCGAATACTGTGTCGCTCGTTGGGGTATACCTGGAAAATTGAAACAGGGCAACCAAATTACACATGTGTACTACATGTATGTATCCTGTAAAATCTGCTTTGGAAAATATCCAAGTGTCATTCTTAATATATAATCCTCAAACCGATAAATCTACTGTATTTTACCACCATTAAACTTTACAGTGGTCTAAGCCAATATACACGTTTACTGATGGTTTTGTACATTCCTAGAGTGCAGAGTGCAGACTCATGTACTTCAGAGATCACCAAGACATTTACGCTTATAAGTGATGCAAATTATATCAACCTAGTATAGAGAGATTTCATATGGCAACTTCAGAAAGATGCGTTAGTGTGTGGAATAAGGCTTGTGATGCAAACCTGAAGCTGGTAGGGCTTCCCAGCACGGATTATCTGTGACACTAGGAAATTGGTGTGGAAAAAGTGCACATTCTCATCTAGAAATCCATGGAGAATCAGCAAACGATTGGGCCTGGAATGACAAGGATTACATGGTTACAACACGATATGTTACAATATGATAGCCTTCCATACAATATTAAGACATACAGTGCAATTCTTAAAATAACATGTTGCCCAATAGTAAAACACTCCCAATTCCTTCATGATTTAAAACAGGAAAAGCCTTCACGATTCCAAAAAAAAATTCTAGAAAAAAGGTGAAATACTGCATCTGCGGGGCTTCAGCAAATCTGTAGTTTGACTTCAGCATCCAAGAGCAGTGCTCCAGCATGCTGTTTGTTAGGCCCTCAGGCTTTCCTCAGTCCCTAAATACTGAGGCTTGACTTAGCCTGCCATCTCAAATCTTAATTTCACCTTTGCAGATTTTAATAACTGCTTAAAAACAGACACACACAGGCATGGACACATTTTCTTAAAAGCATTGCTTTCTGTTCAAAAGGTTCAAAGTTCATAAGTCGCATTTTAGGTCAAGGATGACACCTGAGACAAATATTTTATAAAACAATGGCATCCCCATGTCTAAAACAGAAAGCCCAAATTTTCCTTGGTTCATACATGACTGACTTTTAAAGAATATGAGGCATGACTTGACAGGAAATAGAAAAAGTACAGTGCAGTTCTGATGAAACAAGTACAGACATATATCCAATTACACAGGACATGCAGTATGGCTAAATTAGTTGCAATAATATCTGAAATATTTAAGCTTCAAGCCCTAAAATCAAAAATTTGTAATTTCACACTAACAGGCATTATTGCCTGCTTGTTCTAAGTGTGTGTACTGACTCGCTGGGCAGCTTGTCCACGTGCAGTGCCACAGAGCCTTCCTCATAGCCCTGCTGGTTGTTCTCAGGCACATCCATGTAACGCTCTGTGTAGCCTGTGTCGTAGGCCATCCACACAGTCACCGGGGCACCTGCAATAGCCAACTGGCAGGGAAGCACAACGTAGTCAGGTGGAAAAGAATGTAAAATAAAGAATAAAGTAAACTAGAACTGGAAGCAGTTATAATCGGGGTCCAAGCCACCCATGCGATTCGTAACAGTGGACACCGGCGACTCAATGTAATTTACTATCTTGGTCCATCAGGCACCCAATCTTACAGTTGACATCTTATAGTATGACCAGAAGCCTCTGAATTAGTTATTTTAAAGCAATGACTGTCAATGGAGTGTTTTTGGATGTCTACACCATGTACGGTGTGTCCGCACAACCACTTTTACAGAGATACACGTTTTTGGAATTTGTGGCGCTCCTTATGGGTCAGGCTCAAAATGCTTTGGCAAGTCTCTTTCCAAATAAGGAATGAATATCACTATAAAGATTTATGATGATTGGACAAATGGTCAATGAGTTATGGCCATTTTCTGCTAAGCCACACCCATGACAAAGTTTTTTGATTGATGGTAGCCATGTTTTTTGAGCAATCTTGCACATTTATAGTGCGTTAGTGTATCTCTGTCACCGAAAAACTGTACAGTCGAAATCTAAAAAAATAGATGTAATATTACTGTTTTTCAGATTATGCAAATTTGCAAAAAAATCCATTGTGGCATACTTTTATGGTCCATAGGCTTTTCTGTAGAGCAAAGTGAGTTGGATATGTGGTTCAAATTTCCAGCCAATCGGACTCACGGTTTGGGCATGCCAACTACTCAAAGTTCACTTTTTGGCTGTTAATTATAGCGCCACCATTAGAGCATCTTCCTCTCCGTCAGTGTACAGTGTGGCCTGCAGCATGACTTTCATCGTCAGAATAATAACAACAATAATAATAATAATAATAAACAGTACAAAAATAATAAAAAATGTTTAACTTACTGTGAAAAAGTGTAATTTTGAGAGCAATTGAGAGCAAAAAATAGTATGGTACACCAGGTAGTGGTTTAGATGAACTGTATAGGTTGCTTGAAAATGTTGAATTAGTTTCAGTAATTCTATAGTATATTCTTATGTTATGGCTCAGTTGGATATACATTTTGGCAAAAAAAACCCCAAAAAACTAACTAACAAACAACAAAACAAAAATTCCAATCTCCCTAGCACAGGAACATATTTCCTTACTGAATGAAGGCAATTAGCGAACACATTGTACAACATAGACACCGTGTGGATGTAAGCTGCAACTACATCACAAATTCAGTTTTGAGATTTCATACTTAAGGAATTGTGGATTACATGGTGATTGATACAAGATACAAACTATGCTTTCTTATTTCTTGCTAAAGGAGACAGCAGAGAATGCTCACTGACAGAAAGCGAGTGCATGGTTTCAGGATAAAAGAAGGGCTGAAGGATGAAAAAGCCTCCTAACCTTGAAGACATTGGGTCGCTGGATGAGGCCCATGAGAGAGAGGAAACCGCCATAGGACCAGCCGTGAATGGCAACACGGCTTAGGTCCACAAAGTTAAACTTCTCCGCCACATACTGCAGACCCTCCACCTGGTCTTCAATCTCCACCTGACCCTGAAGAGACAAAGGCAAATTAGTGTTATTTAACCTGGCAGTTGGGCATCTTTTTATGGCAATCAATCATTTTTCTGTTACCTTACAAGTTAGTATAAATGCTCCTACTGAACTGATTTAATTATCTGACTTTTACTTTACCATTTTGTTTTTCAGTGCTCCTTCAAATTCAAGGCCCCTCTGACAGGAACCCCTCCCATCAATGACGACCACAGCATAGCCCAGAGAGGCCAGCGTGTTCAGACGGAGGTACTTCATTCCCTTGAAGGAGTTGTTCACCAGCTGCACCTGAATACACATACACACACAGAATGTTTTTTTTTCTTACACTTACACAGCAATACAGGTTCAAAGCAACATTTTGTGAACACAGAAATAAGACAACATCACAGACCCAGATTAGACTGAATATATCCACAAACCTGTGGGCCTCCATACACGAAGAGAACAGTCGGGTGTTTCCTGCCAGGCTGCAGGTTGTGAGGCTTGTATACCATCCCATAAAGTTGGAAGCCCGACTTCCCTGGAAAGTAAAAAATCTCAGGCGGATTGTAATCTCCCGGGCAACCTGGAAGACATTAACACATGTGGTCATTAGTTTAGCATGTTCCAAAACTATCAGGGATTGTGGCTCAACTCCCACTGGGACTTGACCAAAACAAAGGGTCTACAAAACCACACACTAAAGCAGGCAAAATTGTACAGTGGATTGTATTTATTTCCAATAATACACGGCCCAAATAATTGATTTGGCATCAGATTGTGATACATTTTCTTGTGGAAAGTTAAGGATACTCTGGAACCAATACTGCGATATGTCAGCTTGCAATACTGGGATATAGGATTATTTTTCCTTTACAGCAGACATTTTAATTCAGGAACTGTTCTCCATTCTGGTAGTTCAGTCAGACTCTTCTGTAGCACCGCTATTCTACTTTCAGAATCGGGTGTTTAATGGATAGTTGATAGCACCATCATGCCCAGTAAGTCAGGGGGCACCCCCGTTACCCCTACACTTCTGCCAAAGCAGGAACACTCGCATAACAACACAGTAAAGAATTGCCTTCTCACTCCTGGTACTTTTAATGAATCATAAACGACAATCAACTAACACAAAGCGCTCATGATGACGCAAGTGTTTTAGCACCACATCATCAGATTGCTGTCAGGACTGTTTGGAGGACTGAATGTCCTTGATCTAATCAAAGCCAGACCTCAACCTTCCCCTACAGACTCGTCTCTATTGATTGTTCCAAAAATAACACCACAGATAGATGGACAATCTTCACACTTCACACGCCAGACTGCTCTCGAAGAAAAGATGAGCGAGCCCAGTCATGTAAATACAAACTCTGCTAAATGACTCAATCAGAAAACTACTATATGGCAGTTGGTTACATCACATCCGGTTTACCTGGTGATTCCATCATGCTGGCCCAAAACTCAGGTACCATGTGTAGTGGGTCACCCTCTGAGCTGGTCAGTTTGTAGACGTGAACACACGGAGGCGTACTCACGTTGCTGTAGTGGCTGACAAAAAAGTCAAAGTTCTGTAGAGTGATGGAGAGGAGAGAGGTGCAAAACATTATAAATATAAAGAATTATGTACAAAATAAACAGACAAGTAAGGAATGGAAAGGCTGAGGAAAGAGGGGATGCAATTGCAATGCTATACCACATACTACAAGAATCTGTTACAAAGCCTAACATGTTAGTGTAAAACACTGCTGACAGCCACACAACATTTACTGCAGACTATCCAACCAATTCTTAGCTTTAGCAGCTTTGCTCAGGTTTCCAAGGTGCTTAAACTTTCATTGTTCTTAAGCAATTAAAGTGGTCTCTCTGATCTGCCTAAATTCCAAATCTTCTATTTGCCGCACTCACACTAAACCACAATCTGCACCGTTTGTGTTACCCCAGTAGTCTGTCTGCTATAAGTCACTTGTTCAAATTCATATTTGAAAATTAAAATTCATCACTGATGTGGGAAAATACACAATGTGCTACACTTTTTGAACCATGCTGCAGGAAAAGATTTCTACGATCACCATGTCCTTTACTAAAGCATTAACCTTTTGAGTACTATTGCTAGTGGCCAAAAAAGGCTTGTCAAGAAAGACATGTCTGTTTGTTGGATGAGCTGTTATGAATATGGATAGATAAATAGCTGAATGAGACAATAAATTAATGCATGCATGTATTTGCACAAGTAGGTAAACAAATGAATGGTTTTACCTGACTAACAGAGCAGCTATGAGAGAAGCCAGGCTTGGTTAGTCTGACCACGTCTCCAGGTGAGTCATAGCTAACCACGTAGAGGTGGTGCTCCAGAGGAGTGTCTCTGGTGCCCTGGAAGTACACCAACTTTGATGACTCATTCACCCAGATCTAGCAAGGGAGAGAAAGGAGAAACATGAAAGGAAGATGAAAAGCCTGTAGCAGTGAGGCCAAGGCATGATGCTTTACTATGAAGGTACTTTGAAGAGATGATGAGAAACTTCATTGGAGCCACTGATATATCTTAATATCAACTGACTTCTTAAATTCTGTATTATGTTTTAAAAAAAAAAATCATTCAGAAACTCAGTTCAGATAAACAGTTCAGTCATAAAGTACCAGTACTGGCTTTGTAGTCCAACACATTGGATTTAAATACAGTTTAAAGGTTCCAAGAGGTTAACTTGGTCTGTTTCAGTTTTGACAGTGTATGAAGGTGTTCATATCCACACTGGGTGAGCAATGTGGGATTTTTTAGGACTTTCTTCATACATTGTCCCCCAATTTTAGGACAATGCAGCAGCACAATGATTCCAAAGACCAGACTGAAGGCAGAAATCTCCTGAAACAAGTAAGAAGTGAAGGTTGGTGCAATACAGGCCTGGCAGTATATCACCAGGGAAAATACCAAGTGCCTGCTGATGTTGATCAGTTGTAGACTTCAGGCATTGAAGCACAAGTCCTTCATCTGATGTAGATGTAAACACCCTCAAACTAAAGCTGAGAGTTAGGACTTTAACCTCATACGCATTGTTTAATTTCAAAGTCAATGAGTTGGAGTACAGAATCAACACAACAACACATATGTAACTGTCCAAATACTTTCTGAATGCACTCTAAACACCTGTATATCTTTTATAGGTGTGACTTTATATATTCAACACCGACAGACTTTGTCTGACCTTGGAACCATGTCTTGCCAGCACTTCCCATTCTCCACTGGTCAATGTAACCTCCTCCTTGATTGCACATTTGAAGTCTCCTGCAGAAAACAGATAACTGAATCAACATGCTCTTTGACATACCAAACATTCTGACGTAAACCCTGATTACATGATTATTTAGTAGGATCATTTCAAATAAATGCAGATGCATCTCCTAGTCTCTCACCCTCTATGTGTTGGTAGTCCTCTGTCCAATGGTAGCAGCCTGGTTGTAACAGTGATGTGATTTTATACAGATGACTGAAACCTGTTTTAGATTCATTTACCCAAATGAAAGTAAACTCATCTTCTGTGGTTTGAATAAATGGATAGAATATATCATGAACCTGTGGAAAGAGAAGACTAGTCCATTACTAAATCCTTAAAGCAGAAAAACCTTTCAGAACTAACAAATAGTTAATTAGAAACAGGACAGATATTAGTTTAAAAAAAGGTAACCAAAGAGTGAATCGTGTGAAAAGACCTACATTAATCCAGACATCGGTGGTCTCTTCATAGATAATGTATGGCTGTGTGTTATTGGGCACAGCCTCCAGACTCTCTTGCCTCTGAGCTGGGTCATCTGTGACAGGGATGAAGAGGGCTGGAGGCAGCAGGACCAGCTGTAGTTTTCTCTGACTGCGGTCCAGAAGCACTGCCCAGCCACTAGGGGATCACAGAGCAGACAAAACTCAAAAGATTTGTCTGCTGTGTCAAAACAACAGACAAACTAAATAGACAACCAAGTGGCTCAAACGGAAATGATAAAAAATTGCCACTACAACCAGGCTGTATACCTTCTAGTGTTTTGGGGCTTTTTTTGAGAATGACAGCATCATTGAGTCAACAAAGTTATGACTGTAACACTCACTATTTGCCGTCACTCGTCCATCCTACTCGGGCGATGTATTCCGTCCCAGGAAACAAGGAGGTAAAGGGGACAGCCAATTCTTTATCTTGCATGCTCACAATCTGTAAGTACAACCATACAGACACATTAGGAATGCAGAATTATCATTTTGGAGAAGAAAAAAAGACAAGGAAAGATGGGTGAAGAAAGGTGCAAGACTCACTCTTCCTTGATTGTCTGTCTTGATCTCTGCCAGTTTAAGGGTAGCCTGGGGATTTTTGCTACCTGTAAATGAAGAAATAAGGAACATGTAAAATGATAGAAATGGCTAATGAAACAATTCACTGTTCCAAGCCTGTGTGTGTTTGTGTGTGTGTACACAGTGTATAGGGCTACACTGACCTGTACGGGGATATCTGTATGCATCGGCTTTCCGTTCTTCCAGTGCCGGAGATGGAACGTGAATAATCTCTACTTCCGTCTCATCCACCTCTTCATACAGCAGGTACACTGTTTTACCTCCATTAGGGTCTGACAGGGGGAGAAAAAATATTAAATTGAAATGAGTATATACAGAAAATAGTGTATGCAAAATCAAAAATTACTAATCTTCCCGATAGAGATAAAATGACATGGTTAAAAAAAATCAGCATGTAATGATATCAGTTAGATGTGTCCCTCAAGTATGTGAATGACTTGAGTATTTAAGATACCAATTGCTGACCTTCCACTGCTGTGGGACTCCACCAGTAGCCAGTGAAACGGTCAAACTCTTCTTGGATGACAAACGTTGCTACACCTGCAGACTTGGGGTCCTCCTTAACACTATCCACACCTGGAAAAAATTAAATAAATTAGGAAAAAACGTGTACATTCATGTAATGTTACTTGTATAGTGCTAAACATACACTTGTATACACATACTGTACACTTGCGTCTTAAAAGAAAAGATAGAATATGGCATCTTAATGGTATTTTCTTTCTATGATGTAGTGGGAAATGAGTTAACAATGAAAATACAGGGAAAATTGAAATCATCTAGTATCAAAATCAAAACAATCTTTTCAATAATTTACAGCTTTATGGTAAGTTAAAGAGGACATTTAAGCATGTGAAGCTACTTATTGCACGATATTTTATTGCCTACAACTCAAATAAAACCCAGAGCCTTCAGACCTTTGTGGCAGTAAGTGAGTCTCCTTTCCTCGCCACTCTTAATGTGGGTAATCCACAGGTCGTTATTGTTTATGAAGGCTATGACGTCAGGGTCTCCAGGGCAGATCTTGGGGTCCATGCGGGTCCCTGAGCACTGAGTCTTGATCTCCACTGGCTTTAAAGGAGCAGACTGCTAAAACCAACATACACAATCTTGGTCAAAGGCAAACAGAAGAGTGGCTTTTGGATGCTAAGATATAGGAGAGACCTGTTTGATACTAGCATTATCTTAAATGAAGACAGTTTCACAGACATGAAAAGGTACAATGAGCACAGTGAGGTGCACTTGTTCCATCAGGAGGCGTTCTTAAAAGATTTCTGCAAATTGAGTGTGGCTACCAACAACTGCCTCCTCAAATTATAGTGTAATGTGTTCAAGGTTCATAAAAACAACAAGTTTATAAAAGCAATTTTTGCTAATTGTATCTTATTTTTTTTCTAATTTTTGCAAATTGTATCTTACTAAACCCATGAAGAGTATGAGGCACCACCTACGCACATCCCTTAAACTCTGAATCAAATACAGTGTAATATACAGGGGTGGCACATTAGAGCTCACCCTCCCTACTTGAGAAAGAATTTACAAAAAGGTGGACAAAAATCAAAGAAACACCATGAGACAGGCCTGAGACAGAAATTTAAAGTAGCTTATCAAAGTTACTAAAGGCACAACAGGAAGGTACAAATACAAGGCAAATGGGGTCATATTTGAAGATGCATCTGTCACAAAAAGTAAAGGCAACAACTTTTGTCCAAGGTCAATGCAAAAATATCAACAACTTCCAGTAAAGAGCACTAAATTTGAAGCCCTGGCCAATAGAAAAAAAGTACTATGGTCTTTTGATTGTCTTTCCTTCCATAACATCTGTTGCATTAGATGGTGAGCATGGTGCCACTAGCAGATCAGTAGTAGTACGGATTTGAAATACATTTAATACCAAAATTTTCATTAACTCTAGCCAACTCACCTAACAATTACAAACTGAAGAAAAAAAACAGCAGTGTACTCACAATGAAGCCATTGTTGCCCCCATCCTGACAGTAGAAGAGGCTATTGCTGGCCTGAAAGAGGAACAAACCCGTCTGGGCATGGTAGTCATAGGATGTGATACCAAATGCTCCGAGACGTTTACGCTCTCTCAGCAACTCCTCCTCTCGAGAGTAGGCCCCCTGGTGTGGTGTAGCCTTAGAGAACCAACAGGAAATCAGATGTACAACATTAGAATAAATGGAAGATATTTTTTATATACAAGTTTGCTAGGATATGTAAGTTTTAGTGTACTAATATATACAGTATTATTACTGTGAAATACATCTGACAGAACCACGTTCAACTGACCCATCCCCCCCAAATCAAATATGTACAGTACAAGCATTCCTAGTTTATACCATGGTTGCTTAATCTTTAGTTTCAGATCATGTCTCAGGTTGCTAAAAACAGCGACACTGCCACAGCTTTAGGGACTGCTTATCTCAAAGTGAAACTTGCTTTAAACTAAAACTAAAGAAAAGGTTACAGTCAATTTATTAAATGGGGTTGCTCAATAACAGCTAATGTGAGATATATTCTTACTATGGTGAGACACATCACCCAGTGCTGTTTGGTATTGGCACTGCACAAACAGAAAGACAGGGGGAATTCACCTGGAAGTGATCCAGCATCTGTTTCCATGACAACACTAAGAGGGCCTCTTTCCGGATCTTCTTGGGGATTTCTGAGTAGAGTAATGAGTTCTCTCTGCTTCCATAAGGCATTCCTGGTAAGCACAGAGAAAAGAAACAAAGGCAACTTCAACAACAACAAATAAAAAGGCTTGTGCTAACTGAAAAAGGAGAAATTAAACACAGTGATTGTTTTAATATCATGAGGCAATCATATTCTGCTGCCTAGGGCAGGAAAACATGACTGTGGTCTGGTGAAAGGAGTACAAATTAGTGGTATACAGAAAATACAAATCATAAGCTGATGCAGGGAACTTTGTGCACCATCATCAAGCATCAATCAGCTTACCGAGGTAGTACAACCGGTGGGAGTGGGGTCCATTCTCATCCTTCTTCTGCACGAACTGGAAGTCATGGGGAGCCTTGTTGGCGATCATGCCCGAGTACTTCCTGCTACAGTGGATAATGTCACGGAGGCCCTCCCAAGAGTGTTTCTCCACAAAGAACTGAGATGGGACATCCTCCATCTCTACCACCTCTGTGCTGTCCGAAAGGCCGTCCACAGCCGTCATGCTCACTGTCACACAGCTGGATGTTGACATTAGAAAGAACTGATAAGAGGTGCAGACACCCAGACACACCTGCACCTGTACATTCCTTTAATGGAACTGGTTCAAATGTTTAATCATCCATCTTCCTAAGCATCAAAGCAGTTAAAGGAGATATAATATTAACCTTGTACTGTACCTTTTCCAGATACCTTCTTTATTGTCACAAAGTTTTACCTTCTTGACTCTATGCATTCACCGGTCAACACGCCACACTCCAATTCTGTAACCTATGAACAAAGTACAGTCGTAAGATCTAAACAGAAAATAACAAATAGAGTTAACCATGGTGACACTAGGGATACAGCAATTCCACATTATGACAGCTAGGTATGAACATACTTTTGTCTGCACCAGTCTCCTTTCTTGACTGATAAGACATTCATGACTTTTACATTTTAATGTTATATCAGTCCTCAGACAATGATCGAAATGTGCCTCAAGGAGAAGATGAAAAACATAAATCATTCATGAAGACTTTTAAGTACAGGAAGTACAGGGTATAGGGAATACCCCACATTACTTCGGTTATACTTCTGGGTTTGGTAAGGGATTGGTATGACAGCAGTGGGGAAAATCATATGCTGAAGTGCTTTTCTTATGCTACTGTTAGGAAGTTGTGGCAGGCTGGTCTGATACTGTGGTGAGGCACCTTAAATCTGTATATAACACTGAGCTCACAACAAATACACCAACGAGCATAATACCTAAGCTTGAGTCACCAGTGCCCTAAAGAGTCAATTCAACACGGTCACTTGGTACCTACTGGGGAGATCTGTAGGAGCGGACTGATGGGAGTGTATTTATGAATGAATATTAGCCCAAATGTAACGTTAGATCTGACTGTTTATGTGCCTGTACAAGAGTAAGTGGGTCTATACTACTGGCTGTATTCTGATAAAAAACCCTCCCCTGAACATTAAACTTTAACTTAACGTGGCCTCGGTGTTATGTAAAATGTGTTCAAATGGAAAGAATAACACTGCAACGTTATAACATATAACATGAAAGAGCTCTATTTGGCTCACCGGGTTACTTAATGCAAATTGCATTTTAAGCGCGGGGAACAAGTCGGATGAACTAGTCAAATACCGGTACCGTTAATGTTAACAGTTAACGTTAGCTAGCCTACAATAGATCTTTGTTCTCGGATTCAACTACTCAGTCACACTGGGGAAAACACCGGCAAATTAATGTGTGTTAACATTTTAAACGGCACTAACGTTAGTTACATTTGGCAGTGAATGGCGGAACCCCAAGCTGTTGGGAAAAAGCCGTTATCGAATCGTGTCTGTTTTAAAAATCTTGCTTAGCTACATTTTGACATGACAGTTCTCTTCTGTCATTTTCGCTCTGAAGCTAACTAACGTTAGCTTGCTACCTAGCTAGAAGCAAGCTAGCCGCTAGCTAGCGCCTGCTGGTATTTCTATAAAAACAGACGCTTAGACGACCGTCCCTACGAAACAAGCTGAAATTAAAGGGAATACTTACCAATCTGGACACTGTTTCTTTAACCAAGTTGTAGACGTTATTAGCTTGGTGTCAATAAACAGATTGTGCAACTGCTAAAGGCTGCATCCATGGCCGAGAGTGGCCACACAAAATGTAGCTGGCTTTCACATCGGAAAGAGGAGGAACCTTAGCCCTGGTGGAGTACACGCCGGTACTTTTTCAGGGCCGCACCGCCGCTCTGAGGAGGTGTCACGGTCTGTGCTGCGCGGCGTGTGGCAGGGCGGTTCATTATCCGGAGATTGACTACTGTTCTTCATACATTTCTATCAACTATTTCCCATGCACTACACATCAACTTGTGCCGTCTTCTGGCAAATATGTTTGACATGTAAAACTCCATCCACATTAACCGTTGAGACAGTCAAGAAAAAAAGCTGAAGAGTGTGGCCGGTAGGGCCCAAAGTCACTACAGATTTACAGTATTTTACCATCAAACCAGTGTGTTAAATCTACTGTCGTGCATCTGTACCACACTTGAGTTTTTACATGTATTTTATGAAGGAAATTAATTTTCTGAGTCTCTGCTGATGTCACATTATTCATGTTGTCCAATACTAATCACATCTGACATTACCAACAGCAAAACTCATTCTGTGCACTCAGTTGAGTTCAGTTATCTCAAAGCCACACAAACTGTTTAAGACACTTCAATAGCTCAAGCATGAAGATTATACCCTGTACATGAGCAATTCATATTCAATTTGAAACATTATACTGAAGAAAGCAAAGCAGACATTTTGTGGAGCAACCAGTTTTGTTTTTTGTTTTTTTATTTATACAAAGTACACAGCCATTCTACTTCAGAGGGATGAAACGAGAAGAATGTGTAGCTCCAATTCCAGGGCGACCGTGCTTGACCGGCTTGTAGGTGATGGAGAACTCGCCCAAGTAGTGACCGCACATCTCAGGCTGTGGAGGAAAAACATGTCAGTAACAAGATCAATGCCTGAGGTACAATTATAGCTGCATGCACTGTGATCAGAGCTAACCTGAGGTCCTAAAATGGTCAATATCTACAGCTAGAAGCTTTAATTTGTGCTTTTGACAGGAGGAGCTAGGGGTCAGTGTACTCTGGTAGTATTGTCAGTTGCCAACACTTCCTTGCCATTAGATTGTCTGGGCCTGTCTGCAATGTTTTTATCAGCACTTTGTTATTCTGTAGCATCCTGCCTTCTTAATAACAAATTTGATGTTGCCACAGGTATATTTAAAAAAATTAAAAAAAAAAAAAAAAAAAAAAAAAAAGGCCCTGCACATTTTGCGTACTACAAGAATGGTCGAGATTTCAGGCCGTCTTGTACATGGTGGAGTTTCACATGTTCTTTTGTATGGATATTTTGGTAGGTATAATTGGGAAATTTTGCAGAACAATGAGTCATACACACAGGCATGCTAGAAGCATGGGAGCACAGAGGTAGTAACATGGAATTTGCCCAAGATAATTTTCAATTTCACAACAATTCTTTCACATTTGTAGTTGCACATCAATGGTGCTGTATGTGAAATCAGTTTTCCCAATATTGAGATTTATCTTTACAAACCCATCATTTAAAGCAACTGATCAACTATGATTCTCTATGTACAATGAACTATCACAAGATGTTAAATCAAATGGTCTCAATTCTCCATCACCATACTGCTGCTCAGTCATGCAGTTTTACACATCACGATAAAAAAAGTTGTCACAGCTTTAACTTTGTGCCAGTGGCTTTTTTGACAAGGCACAGACCCTGAATAATACAGAATCATGGCAAACTGCTTCAAAATAAGACCAACTGCAGGTCTTGGTGCCTTGACTGACTTCTGACTGCCTGTTCTGTAAAGGGTAAAAGAAATATATCCTAATGTTAGTGGACTTTTTAAAATGTATTTATGCCTATGATGTTTTACGTTAACCCCTAATGTCAACTTTTGTTATAACTCCAAGTGACATTCTTTCACAGGAATATGACCCAAGTAATGATAGGAGGTCCAAGAAAGTTGGGGTTTTAAAATGTACCCATATGCTCTCCCTCCGACCTGAACAGCACCACCTCACCTTGATTTCAACCTGGTTGAAAGTCTTGCCGTTGTACACTCCAACCATGGACCCGACCATCTCAGGCAGGATGACCATGTCCCTCAGATGAGTCTTCACCACCTCTGGTTTCTCCATGGGGGGAGCCTCTTTCTTTGCCTTGCGCAGGCGCTTCAGGAGGGACTGCTGCTTGCGGCGCAGGCCACGGTTCAGCCTCCTCCTCTGGCGAGCGCAGTACAGCTGCATCAGCTGCTCACTACACAGGGAAAGAGGAGAGTGACATCAATTTAGCCCCTGGCCATCATTGAAATAAAGGTGAAGTTTTTGTAAAATACTATAACAGCACAGCTGCAATTGTTTTTTAATTTGGTCATCTCACGTTCACTTCAATTGGAGCCTGTGCAACGGACGAACTCAGGAATGTGTTTCCTGTTTCAGAGCAATGCCCAGTCAGGCTCAACTTAATTTGCTCAACATCCAATGTGATTGACTGTAAATAACTCAATATTTGTTTCCCATATTGGAGCCACAACAAAACATCCTTGCATGGAGCAATGTCACTGGATGGAAAGCTAAGATTTACACTGTTTGGTAAGCAGGACGTCAGTTTGCAATCCAGTGACACTAAGAAAATGTAGTACAGTAGCTCCAGCTGACCACCATGCAGAATCAGCTGATCAACCTCAGTAGACTCACGTACTAGGACATGTCCAGAAGCTGATCCAGGTCCACACCTCTGTAGGTGAACTTCCTGAAGGTACGCTTCTTCTTGATCTCGGCATCCGCCTGAATGAAAGACATACCAGGTTAGTATGTAGCTTGTACGGTTAGCAACATTGTCGCGTAAATGCTTTAACAAAAACGTAACCCAATGTTACTGGTAAACATCTACAGATGAGCGTATTAACCCTTGTTCGGACCGACAATGACATTAAAAGGACAGGTCTTATTTAGTTTCTGGTAGAGATTACGTTGAACCACCGGGTTAGCTTAGCCACAGGCGGCCATAGCTCAGGTTAATACAGAGCCAACAAACATAGATTTATCTGGCATCCTAAGAAACGATTTTCTACTGAATGGTTAGCGATCGTGTGTAACTGTCGTATGGTGTAACCAGCCATCCTAATCAGTTACTAAAGAGGTCAGATGCATATAGATTATATTTTGGCAAGCTTCAGCATCGGATAAACACCTACCATCTTGCCTGATGTTCCGGGGGGAAAGAACGGCCACAAGTCTCGTTAGGCCTGATATCGCGCGATTTAAGACAAACATCCGGTAGTGTCTTCCGGCATTAGTCCCCACCGTGAACAGCAGGTGGTGCTGTTGTACAATAACTCCAGTTTCTGTACGGTGTCAAGTTTCTTACCAACGTGTCCGTTTTTTATTATCGTTTCGATGAATCTTAATGTGTTAGTTCTACACACCAGGAGGAACAAAAAAGTTCCAATTCCACTAAAGAGACATCCTTCTCACATGGTTTCATTCAAATAACTGTTTGAACTCTCCAAAATATTATAAAAAGCAAAGATTAAAGTTTTTTTTTTTAATTGTAGTGCAGAACCTTTTCTTTATACCTACCCCATAAGTCGTCTCACAACCCCCCCAGAATGATCTTGTCGGGGCCCCTGCACCTCGGGTGGGAACCACTGAACTAAACTAACTATTGGTATAAAGTAGGTCAAAATGCTACTTGCACACTGTGTACTTTTACTTTTGATACTTTTGCTGTACATTTTGCTGTTAATACTTTTTTACTTTTACTTAAATAAAATGTTGAATACATAGATACTTTTACTTGTAATGGAGTATTTTTACATTGTTGTATTGGTACTTGTCCTTGTACGAGTACATTTTTCCATTTTGAGAGACACCATCACATTTGAGATAAGCATTGTAACACATGTTGTTGTTAACACATGTATCCAATGCCTATATCAGTATTTACAGTGCAGATTGAAATTTTGACTTTTGACAAATTGAAAAGATCTGAAAACACATGTACTGGTGCTGATAAGCAGCAAAGCAAAGCTACATCTCCTTGGTTGAGTTAAGAGTACAATTACAATAATAAAACAAATGTTATATCTGAGTTTATAGTGTGTAGACGTCAAAGGTCCCAGACTCTTTTTAAGACTTTTGGGGCCAATGACGTTAAAGGACCTCTGTTTTATCCCCATTTAATTAAAGAACATTGTTGGATATCCATGTAGTTTTTGGAACATGTCGGTTCACCCAATTACAGAAACACATACAGTATGTTCTTACTTCCTCTATCGGTATCTAACCATTCAAATAGTTTTGGTTTTATTTATTCAGGTTTGAGATATCCTACCTGCCTCCAATACAAGAGTGAAAGGCAAATATTTATTCTAATTTCTCTAGTATTGAAATTATATAGTACATGTTTTTGTCTGTGTTTCATACATGTTGTAGACACTGAGGTCTGAAAATATGATTGAGATTATTTCAATTGTTTTTCCTTATTTTGGACTCTTTGTAGTCTTGTTTGAAAATGTATACTCTATATAATATTGGCCTATACTAATTTGAGTTGAATGCAAAACACACAATGAGAATGTAATTAATTCATTGTTTCTTAAAACCAAAACTATCTACATGTAAGAAAAAAAATTCTATATTTTTTAAACCAGCCCTTTATGAACATATGTCTGTTTCGTAAGAAAGACTTGCAGTATTATACAGAAGTGTGCAGGCGCTAGTGTTTCATAACCCTTCCTGTTTTAACAATTGTCATCTCTGGTCAACTGGTTTGTCACCCCCCCTCTGCTAAATGTGTTTCCATGCACCTACTAACTATGTTTGTACATTACCTTCATTATTGGACACCTAAACAATGCTACACTACTACAGATTAAGTAAAAGAAATCATAAGCCTGTCCTTTGTGCTAAAATTACATTAGTCTTTTTACAAAGCAAATTAACACATGATAATGAATACACATCTTTATTACACCTTATTCACAGAAGCATATTCCTCAAGTTAAACATCTTTTTCCCATCGGCATAAAGATTATTCCAGAGAGGGGGGGGGAGCATAGTCAAATACAAAATGATGTTCAGAGTCAAGGTACAAAATAACCCCCATTCAAAAAAAAAAAAAAAATCACAAATATGCATAAATAATAATGATCAAATATAATTGTATGCTTGGTTTGCATATCAACCAATATTTAAGAATGATTCACTTAAAACATTTACTCACTGACAAAAGAATCCAGTATTCTTGCTTGGAATGTTTAAAACTTCACTTGAGTATTATTTTATCCTCCCCCACTGTCTTTAATCCAAAGAAAACAAGCTTAACTCCAGTTGGACTCGTTATGCAAACAAAGGAAATATTTCCTCCATTTAAAAAAAAAAAAAAAAAAAAAAAAAAAAAAAAAAAAAAGAACAAACAAAGTGAAATAAGAGGAGACAGAATATGTTTAATAAAAAAAAAAAAAAAAAAACACGACTAGTTTGTTCTTAAAACAAAAATAAAATAAAATGTTTCCTCATCTGCCTGAGCAACCAAAGTTGTTTGCTACTGTATGTCAGTGACCAATACTGAATGAAGATACTGAAGTAGTACCAAACAAAAATACATCATTCACAGGAATTATGTTGTTTACACAGATGATACAGCTATTACAGCTAAACACAAGCATGGGTATTTTATTCAAAACATGCACCTTCTTAAAAACGGTTTGTTTTTTTAAACTCCATAATGTTTCACTATTAGTTTCATGTTGTTGGGATCTCCCTTAATGTAACCAATGAGTCATCAAAAACACGGGGTTGGCACATTAAAATAAAACCTAGACAGAAAGAAAACTAGCTAAGCCAAAAAGATGGCTTTTGTGGTCACTTTAAATATAAGTCACAGAAATACAGTTCATCATGATATGTGTAACATTGGATTTGCACAAATAGGGGTAAGAAAATAATTTCATACAACACTAAAAAAAGGATATGACCCAAAAAAGGTGCAACATCCTATGGATCAAAAAATAGACCGCCTGCCTTGAGGTTTTCTTGCAGAAGATCCCTCCTTTATATAACCTCTTTCCCTTCCTCAGCTCCCTTCTACTTTCTAGTAATCTGTCCCATCGTCTTGGTACACCTGCTCTTCCTCCTGGTAACCTTGGTAACCCTCGTCTTGGTAATCCGGGATGAAGTCGCGGGCGACGCCTGCCCCATTTTGATCATCTGGGACCTCTCCAGCTTTAGGACAGTACTTGGCGTCATAGATCTGCCGTCCCAGGCCAAAGTTCTGGCCACTCTGGTTGGCTCCCTGGCTGAAGCCCATCTGTAGGGACATGGTGCTGTTGTCACACTTGTCTGTGCCCAGCTTCTGGTCATAAATGGCACGCCTTGTCCCTGGAGCCGTCATCCCTGCCTGTAGTAGAGTCAGAGGAAAAAGAATATAAAGAATCACATTTAAAATTTAGATCAAGTGCCAGTTTTCCTTTGGAGTTGACAGCTTTCTACAAGCTGTAACACGACACAGCAGTGGAAGGGCCGGGAAAAAAAGTGATGCCCTGAGGCTTATTTCCACCAGAGTCCTATAATATTGGATTTACGAGAAGTTAAGAATATGTTGCAGTACCTGGCTCGCTCCCTTGTTGGTTCCCATTTGCAGACTGATGGTTGTGTTGTCCATGGGGGGCTGGATTTGAACTTTGGGGTCATATAAGTGCCTCCTGGTGCCATATGCATTCATACCTGCCTGACTGGCACACTTGTTGGTCCCCATCTAAAGACAGAAACACCACAATAAAATCGTTTAAACCACTTGCTGCACTTATACAATAATAAACAGTGGTAAAATGTTACATAATGCATCACTGCATTTTGCAAATTTACAACAAGAATGTGAGTGATGATCATATAATCATGACACTAGGCAAACATACTTTAAAGTTTCAGTCAGCTGTCAGCTAGTCAATGTGAGTGAAAAATGTGCACGTATCGCTGGGTTTTTGCAGAGCGTTGGGTGGGGAGGACTGGGCGGAGCAGAGGGACAGAGCCACTGCTCGCCGACAGACAGCTGCTGAGCACCGGGGAGCTCTGGAGGAGAGCAAATGCTACAGAGACAATTTTTTATTTTATTTCTTTTGGGATTAAAAAGTGGGTATATCGTCACTCTCGCTTCTCGACCAGTCTGCAGCAGCAAGCCACAGAGGTGCCGACCTCCACTGTCGTTATAGTAGTCGTCTGTGGGCACCCAGAGCTCTATGATATTAACGCTACTTCATATTTATATAGAAACTGAACAAAAAAAAAAAAAAAAAAAAAAAACCCCAACAAGAAATTAAGGAGATTGCTTGGAGAAAAGCAAGCGAGGAAGTTGGACTACCATATGTGTGTCAGTTACTTGATTCCAGCTATTGGTTGTACTTTACTATGAACCAAATTAGCATAGCCCTGAGCGAGCCAAATTCAATTCAGAAAACAAGCATTTTAAAAGTTGTTTGCTTGTCATCTTGCGGACAGACCTAATAAATCACGAATTCAGACTTTCTACAAATCTGCATCATGATGTAGTTATTTCGGCATCCTTTTGATCTGTTTATTGCAATTAAAAATCACAACTAAAAATCTGTTTATTTTGGGTTCATACCACTGTATGAAAACAGATTAAGGGCGAATATTCAGCGGTCAAACTTGTGCGACTAACGCAAGGCAAAAATACGCTTCGCTTTCTGTGTGAACACACCTTAAGTCTTATTCTAAGTTTTCCCCTCATTGTTCAGGGAGCCCTCTTATCTACTTGACATCTTTCTTGGTGACAGAAACAATAAACAAAAACAGAGGCTTCAGGAGGCAGTGAGAACAATGAGCAGCTCTTACTGAAGTATGCTATGCTTGACATGAGATCGTGCCAGTCTGGTTACGCAATAGTTTCGCCACATGCAGTATCGAGCTCAGCGCTCCAAGCATGTGAAGTCCCTCACCTCCAACTAAAAATACCAAGTTAATAAGCTGAACTCGTTTTGAGGAGGAATATTTCACAAATCATGTCAGACACTTTTTCCCCCCCTTTGACAACTTAAGAAAATTCGGTCCCATCACATTTGATAATTGTCTACCACAGCCTTGAGTGTCACTGTCAGACCCGTACCAACACAAACTTCAGTTAAGTGATATACTGACTAAATAAAAAGGGCAACTGTCTAATTCAAAATTACCAATAATGTTGTTTAAAATTAAGGAACGTGACCGGTGTGGAGATTTTAGGCTGAAATGTACACAGCGTTCAGATTTTGCTCGTTTGATTACAGAGTTTCAGATCTTAAACTGAAGTGCTGCTGACTCTGTTCACGTTTTAAACCCTGCTGCTCACCCAGAAGTCCCCAAAAAGAAAACTATACCTGTAGGCCAATGACGCATTGTCCAGCCTTCATCTTCTCCTCATCAAACATCCTCTCCTGCTTATCAGCGTACTTCACCCCAATGTCCACTCGTGACTGGCACCCTTTGGTCTTGGCCTGAGAGACACAAAAGGGGTAGAAGGTTGTCATGGTGGATATACTAAAAGCCAATCATACACCATAATAATATCTATGACAGATGATAGGAAAACATTACTCCCAGTAGCAGCGTCTGATTTTTAAAACTCACCATGCCAGCGAGTGCGAGCAGTGTCGTCTGGACCTGCGTCATGTTGCCATTCTCAAACAGGTCGTTGGCTTCGAAGATATCATGAGGCTTCAGGCCATACACTGTGATGGCTTTGATGAAGTTAGTCAGGTTCTCCAGCTAAAACCACACCAATTTAAACAAGATTAACAATGTGTGTGCAGGATTTATAATGACAGAGGTGTGATTCTTTCTCCGTTGTTTGCATATCATCATCTTATTATCAAGATGCAGTCCTTAAGCAGTAACAACTATTTGTGTTTGCAACATTCAGCCAGTCTCAAATGAGGGAGTGTGTCTACTGTGACAGGTTACACCTCAGTTAGGACACCAGTTTCAGAAGCAGTGGCTGTAAAAGCAAAATGAAGCTCGCAACACTGCCAGCATCTAAGTATAACCATGACCTAGCATGATTCAGTGAACTGACATCCTAACCGGTAGAAAAAAAAAAAAAAAAAAAAAACACTCAAAGCACAACTGCACAGGAAGCTATTTGTTAACTACGTGCAAAATCAAGTCTCTAACTGCATGCAACATCATCACTAGTGAGAATCAACTGGTGCTATCAAAAAAAAAAAAAAAAAAAAAAAAAAAAAGACACCCTCAATTGGTTAAAAAGCATGTGTCAACTAACTCACCTGATGCCAGTTCAGCGATGACTGGTTGATCTTTTTCACAGAGTTTGGGGCAAGTCTGTTGATAAGTCTGTGAGGGGAAAGAAAAGGGGAACATGTTGAAGTTTTCCAAACCACTGAACATGATGAAACGGATGATCGAGGGCCTAATGGTGCAGACGATCTGTGATCTCTGCTTACTCGCATAGAATGACTCCATTCTTCAGGCCTTTCTGAAAGTCGGGGCCGATGGAAGCGCCAGTGACGTCTTCGATCCAGACCCTGAGCTCCTCCTCTTTCTGAGAGTCATACTTCTGTGCGATCTGGTAGGGCAGAGAGGTCAAAGGTCACATGTGTTCCACAAGCAGCAACAGCAGCCAGTAGGTGATTTTTTTTTATTTATATATAAACAGTAAATGCATTCATGGAGTAACTGACTTTTTTTTACCCCAATGACCTCCCACTACACTTAAGATTTATAACAATTTCATAAACCGATAACTACTGCATCTATAACAATGACAACAACTGTGGGTGATCACATAACATGTTGACATCTGCCCTCAAAAGTTTATTATAACTGCATGTTTCATGGTCACCCCTGAATATCACTGTGCCTCAGTGTAGTATGCTATGGCTACACAGGGGGTTTTGTGTTTTTTAGCCTTCATAAAAAAAAAATTTAAAAAAGTGACATGACCTCACTCACACACACGGATATCCTGTTTGGTAAACTGCTAAAATCTCCTCTCACAGGAAGGCTGTTGCTGAAAAGGGGAGGGAGTTTTAAAAGGGGCTTAACATGGCACAAAGATTGACCTTCTAGTGAGGGTGTTGCTGTTGAGGTGTTACTTTGATTTACAAGCTTTTTTTTGATTGATTGACTGTGAGAAACATGCCACGCCAGCTCTGGAAGAGTCCATTCAGGAGAAGCATTATGGTCATGTAAACAACAGTTAAGTCTGTTGTGTGACAAACTGGAAAGCGGAAATGAAAAAAAAAGAAAAGAAAAAGAAAGTCCGAGACTGAAACAGGTATAGATTTCTCCTCGTCCAGTAAAGGATAAGGTGTTGACTGAGCTCCAGTGCAAACTCACAACCAGCTAACAATCTCTCTCTCTCTGTCCCAAGGGCAATGAGAAGCTGAACCGCAGAGTTTAACTTATTATATACATAGAAGTTGGCCGCACTTGTCTCACAGCTGGTTGTACTCTTAAGGAATGTCTGTCTTCTAATTACATTTCCTTCATTCAGTTTTCCCCATGTTAAAGAAAGGAAAAAAACCCAACACTGGCTATTTTAATTGCCCACAAAAGAATCCTAGGGATTGTAATTTACAGAGACAAGCTGAACGCAAGGAATTTAGGAACTGTGGTGACACTCAAAAATGCTGCTTTTTGCAGCTGGTTAACTTAAGAGTTCACTGTCTAAACTTCTGAGATGCCTGCCGGTACAGATTTTTTACATCTAGGCCTATGAGTTTTAAGCAAAAGTTAAACAGGGGGCTAGGAGGAGTGTAAACCCATAAATGCCTCACATTTCACGGAGGCTACGTCACTGATGGCAGGAAATACCACTCAAGTCAGCATTCCCCCCCCCCCTCCCCAAAGGACATCAGTGGTAACAGACAGAGGAAATCTACATGTTTTCTTTAAACCTGGCACATGTTGTTCAGTAGCGATTCGGGGAGGGGACATGGCCCTTTCTCTCTTATACAAGGGCACAGCCAAGGTTGCAACAGGCAAGAAAATGATGGCCGAGATAAAAGCCTTACTAGTAATAAAAAAAAAAAAAAAGGACTGAACAGTATTACACAGTAACACCAAATTTCTGTCATATTTAAAAAAGGGAAAGTTCTCAAGGTTATGCAGCTCAGTGTGATACACAATAACGTGGTCAGAGAAGTGATCTCCAGCATCAGCTCTGGTATTTTAAGTGGATCCGGATGTGCAGAGATCTGTGCAAGCAGGCCCTAACAAACAAGGTGCTTTCCTCATCAAGGCCGCACTCAAAAAGTTACACATTACCAAAGGGGGAGGGGGTGGAGGTCATTTTGGAGACCGGTTTGGTTTGTGTGGCTTCCGTCTACACAAAAGACTTATTTTGCAGAGTGAAAACAACATAAAATCTAAATCAAGTCACCTAGCCTGCACTGATTTGACACGACAGAGCGAAGAAAAGTTTAATGAAACGAAGCAGCACGAGCCTTTACCACAAGGGGGTGGGGGGCTGGGGAACTATTCTTGCTATTTAAAAGAAGCACTAAAAACGACACAGCGAAGTGCAAGAACGAGGATGGGTAGCATCCAATCCGGGGACTAATAGATGAATTGCATTATCTGCTAATGAGGATCACAACGCCGGGCAACAAGCTGCACAGGGAATAGAAAATGCTGGAAACGGGGCTAACAATTTTGCCACAACGACACACTTCTTTGCCAAGAGGACAACGCCCATAGTTTTTAAACTTGCATGCGAAAATCATATTCTGCTTTTCAAGGTGTAAAACTCAAAGATGAATAAATACTTCGCGACGTATTCACACTCAACCAGAGTTTTATGAAAATTATAAAGTCCGTTTAATCTTTAAAACAAACAAAAAACACTTAAATCTCTCTTGTGTTTTTTCCATCCACTTCTGACTACCTTTTAACCTGGGCACGCATATCAAAATGGAGGCCAGGTGACTCCCATACTCGCGCTCCGAGTAAAGCACAATGAGTGGAGTGGATGATGGGAAGAAAAGTTCAATACAACTTACTTTATGCGATATATAAAAATATGTACACCTACCTTGTTTTTGACTTCCGCTGATAGTCCGTAGGCAGGACCCTTGTTAAAAGACATTGTCAAAGAGTTATGATTTTTCTGTTTGGGTAAAAAAAAAGATTGGCCTACTAACTTGAGGATACAAACTGCGCTAAATTATCTTCGACTTTCTCTTCCAATGAAAACGGAGTGAACTAAATACTTCCTTTCTCTTTTACCGCCGCCAATTAGAGCGCTCCCACGGTTTCTACCAGAGCGTCGAATCAAGAGTCAAGATAGTTCACTGCTGAGAGTTCACCGGAGCAGTGACGCAAAGCTTGGAGATGCAACTTATAGGCTATAATGGGTCTTTGTGGGGGACATGGGGAAAAAGTCAATATCCTCAATGAATATTCAACACAAGACATCAACATGTGAGCTCATGCTTGCATGAAATAGGAGCAACAACAACAAGGCTGTTGAAGGCATTGAAACAGTAGAGCAGAGACTATAATTGACTGTATAAATAAAGCTGCATCACGGAGAGTCATGTAGACAGAGGCAGTAAGGTGCAGCTGGGATGTGCAAATCCATGGACGTGGTAAACTTGCTGCTTTTCTGCGAAATTGACACACATTGAGCTTTTAACTATATACAGTGTTATATACAGTGACCGGTAGGCCTGTGCAGCCTCAAGGGATTGTCACTATAGAGTCATACCATATAGCACAGGCTCTATAAGCGTACACTCCAAATAACTTTAAACTACCCATTCATTCCCTGTATAAAATTGTACACAACAGTTTCAGCAATTGCGGAAGTAGGCAATTGCCTCTCCTCCTCTTGCTTCTCCTGTATACTCTTTGGTTATACGCTTCGTTAATCGATCCTAGGCTCCACCTTTTCTCTTCTCTTCCTTAGGTCGCGATTGAAATCAAAAACTCCTTATATGGAAGGAAACTTCCCAAATTCCTGAATGGTGGGAGTGATCCAGCGGTCCCACCCTGCATACCAGACGTGCAGTGGACCAGACAAGTTGTCGCACTTTTTTGAGTCACGGCCGGAAAAAAAAGTTTTGAGGAACTACAGCTACTGAGGTGACGCAATGTCGGTGCTATGGGGTTTCAGATAGCCTACGACTTCCCTTCACATGCCAAGATTTGTAATTCTGCTCCAGAATAATGTCTGATTTAGTTTGGTCGGCAGGATATTTATATGTTCATGACTCTGTGTATAATGTAACCGTGAGTTGGGAAGGCCAGGGCATTTCTTTTCAGGTCACAGGGGCTTTTCTTTCATGTCATGTCAGTTCCACACAGAAACAGAAAGTCTGGTCTATACCATGTTGCTTTTTCTGGGAATGAAAATAATTTTCAAATGGAACAGCACTTAAAAAATGTATTTCCTCCTACAATAACAGGCTTTTAAACTTAAATGGGGGCTCCAGAGTTAGGGAAACATCTTTTATCTGTAAAATAATAATAATAATAAATAAAAATAAACTCAAGTGTTAAAATGTTGCAAGTCACACCTCAGCCTGAATGCCAGCATTATTGAGACAGACTACTATTCGTAGTACATGACATTGTAACATTGATTGTTCCTACTAACATGCACACCTGGAGAAACCATATAGTAAATCATCACATAAGAAAGAAAGCTACACCAACATGTTTTTTCTAAAAGGAAGCCTACTCACTGTAACACACATGCAGTTGTTTTTCCAGACCAGCCATAATCTACTTATAGATACAATAGGGACAATAGGGCTATTGACTACAATTAAATTGGCCAAAGATGCAGCTAGTTACCTTTAAAATTGACATTGGCTTCCGCTAGTCTGGTTCCATTGTGCATTTAGTCATTTCTCTTACACTTGAATTAAAGTGATTTGTGTTGGAAATAAAGTCAAGTGTCATCATGAGCAAAAGCATGTTTGAGGTTGGGGAGCTTCTGATTGAGAGGGTTCACACTGAAAATAAACTTAAACACTCAAAGGGTTTTCAATCCTCTGCCAACAGTAGTGTGCAGTTTTATATTACTAAAGCTCAAATATTAGTCGATTTATTTATTAGCTGATTGACAGAAAATTAATCAGCAACTATTTAGATACTCAATCCTTCCAGCCTGGGTTCTAGCTTCTCAAATGGGAGATTTTGGTGCTTTTCTTTGTCATATTTGATAGTAAATTGAACATCTTTGGTTTTTGTATTGTTTCGGTTGCGTAACAAGCCTTCGTGAGACACGCTTGCCTGCCTATCCTACTCAACGGATTCTAACAAGACGAGATGTAAAATATTGGAAACTAATGATGACATAAGCCCAGGAGTCTCTCCTCAGTCTCTGACAGTGTGTCTGGCAATAAATAAATACAGCTGTATTTCTGAGGATACATGTGGCAGGCGATTACATCATACAGGTGTGCAGAGGACTAATTCAGAGTCTGAGTAAAGTCGGGGGGCAGTTACTCATCCTGATAACTGATGTGATTATGTCAGCTCACTGAGTCATGGCAGGGAGTGACGTAGTTAAGATAACAGAGTCTAGTGGTCATGTTGTATATGCAATCTCTGTTGAGGCTAATAGTGCTAGTAAAAATGAAACTTTTGTACACACAAGGCCATTTCTTTACTGGGGGGTGTTGACAATTCCAGGCTTCCACAGATGGAGGATGATCTAAATCTTGAGTATGATTCTTTTATTTTAAAATAGAGGGTCATATATTCTTTGCGGGCCTAGAAAAATCAATTAATTCCCATTGAACTGAAATTACTTGTACCATCCCACCCTTACATCACATACTGATGCAGACAAATGGACAATGTGCACCCCCACATGGATGAACTGGGTAAGTACAACAAATTACAGCATAATGCTACTTCTACAGTGAAGCTCAAAACAAAAGTATACAGAGCTCAGACCGACCATTAAGTTTCTACAGGGCAAAATATTCAATATGGCAGTTGTTGAACACAGTGGCACTGTAAAAGACCCACGAGTCAGTCGACTGAGCTGAAGATTTAGATCATTTTATTTTTCAAAACAACTGAGAGATGTTAAACACTGAACAAATAAAGATGCCCCAGTCAAAACTCCAGAAAACAGATTCTCATCAACCAGTTGTAGCACTTTTCCTTTATTGCCAGCTGTGTTGTGCAGTTTCTCATTGTCTGCAGCTTCACCCTCGCTAGATCAGTGTGTACAAAACGTTAACAGAAATGGTGCATATACCAGCGTCGTATTGATCACGGGATTTGGAATTCTCGCACATAAACCCAGCTCCACGGACAGGCGTGTTTTATGCGGAAGCAAATCCAGATTTACCATTTACCAAGGCACATTGGTAGGGATGAATGACTGAAAGAATGTATGGACAGAGAGGCTGCACAGAAGCCAATCTTAATTCAAGTCGTGAGGAAAAAGTGGTAGTGACTGACGAGTATAAAGGGAAATCAAAATTAAGTATTACTTGTCACTTGGAGAATGCCGAGAACAGCTGATACACACAGCTTTCTCTCTCCCTTTTAGGTATGCTGTATTGAAAAATGGAAGCAAAAGAAATGCTACCTCAAACGGCATCCTAAATGTCTTCTAAACTCTCGAAAGCAGCGGCAAAAACTTTTAATGAGTCTGAAACTGAATAAACTATGGGCACACAGTCAGTCACTATTCACACTTGAATTAAGTCAGTGATGAAATGACCAACAAGTTGTCAACTTCTGCACAAGTGCATAAGAGGTCTCAATCCTGTACATTCACTAAGGCTGTTTAATTCAGAATAATATTGTGAAGGAATCCCAGAAGGCAAACAATATCTAAAGGAATAGAAACAAAGTGAGTCCCAGCATTTAAACATGTCCTTGTTTTTATCTCTAAAATGCAATTATTGATCAGCAACATGTAAGTTGACATTCTTTAATATTTTAGGCTTGGGAGAGAATTAGTGTGTGGCGGGAGTTTTTCTACTTTAGCTGAATTCATTTTAAATTAGCACCAAACAATTTTCAACTATATATCATTTGGAACCGAGTGATTTTTCAAAGAAATTTCTTGCATTGGAGCGGTGTGATGAGACAGAGAGAGCGAAAGTGGGTGAAGGGTGGAGTATGGAATGTTAATGACCTAAAGCATTGGCCAATCTTAAAGAAAGACCATGCAAAACCATTGGTATGTCCCTTTGACATAGAAGAGTAGGCTGACAACACTGTCATGCGAACAGGAAAAAAATAAAATAAAAAAACAGATCTATAGGTTTCTGAACGTCTGTTTGGATGAACGTCCCATAATGAAATGGTCAAAATAAATAGATGTATACATGATAAGAAATTTATAATTTACTCTTTATATCTCACATAAAGCTTCTTGTAACTGCCAAATATGCTCCAGTATTTCATACTCTGGACATGTTCAGCTCTACCTGTGCTAGATGAACTCTATCAACACCTTTCTGGGCACCAACCTGGCGGTGTGGACAGGACAGCTAAACCCCTGCCTTCCCTCAAATTTAACCCGAGATAGTAATTCCTCATTAGAAACTAGAAGGTAAAAAAAAAAACAAACAACAACAGTATCATCCCAGTGAGCATGAAATAGAGATACGATTCAGAACATCAAAAATTCACATCACAACACCATTTCCAGTTGTCTGGGATAATTCTGTCCTCTCTTTCTTGCCTTCAGTGTTAGTAGCAGCACTCTGCAACTAGGGCCTCATCATTCCTGTAGCTTTCAGTTTGAAAAATAAAACAGAAACAGCCCTTGGTATTACAAACTCAACTATCCTTTTAATATTTACTCTTTTTATATCAAAATCTCAATAGATTATCACAGAAAGAGGAAGAGGCATGGGGGAGGGGGAGGGGCACGGAGTTTAGCAGGCCTGGCTTTTGCCGAACTCACAGTGGACAAACAAAATCACAAAGTATCTTGTCTCTGTGGGGAGACAAAGAAAGGAGTGGAAAAGGACAGCAACCTTCCCAAACCCCTCAGTCTAGGCAGACATATGGCAGGATGTTCAATTTGCTTTCATCCCCATGAGGGTCCAATGATATGCACTCTGTCCAATCATACCAGGTGCCCTTGGTGTCATAACAACCATTCACCCCCGGCCAGTGCTGTGTGTGTATCCTCTCCAGGTCCTCGTCCGTCACCTCCCGGCTCACGCCCGATAAAGCCCCTACTGAGCTGTCCGTCTGCAGAACGTGTATCTTCCGTGAATCCTTGATCTCCTGTTCTTCCCTTTTCAGATACTCCGACATGAAAAAGTGTGCACTAGGGGCCTGGACCCCTGAGGAGGTGAGCACATTGCTCTGAAGGTTCAAGTACGACTGGATGATTTCATTTCTGGACAGCTCCTTCCAGTTTGTTTGATGGAAAGGGTTGGGGCTAGGACCTGGGGCCGGGCCGGGGCCGGGGCCGGGGCCGGGGCCGGGACCAGGGCAGCAGGCTGTTGTACAGTGCTTTCAGTTCTCTGCCTAGACTCAACTGGGTCAGGAGTGGGGGCTTCCTCTGTTTGAGAAGGTTCTTTATGTATCAGAGGTTTGATCTGACCTGTGACAGGGTCAAATGTTAGTCTGCGTTCTTTTAATCGTACAGGCTTGGTCGTGTCCTCTATTTTCTGGCCATCTAAGTTGACAGAGTAGTCTCTTGACCTGTACTTTCGCCTTTTATGCTCTGAGTTGGGGACCATTGTCCCGTCTGTTTCATCAGACACAGACATGGCTCCCTCAGATGTCGGTCTGTGTAGTTCTGAGTTGTGATGGGTGTGAGAAGGTGAAAGGGAGGCTGATGGGGATTCCAGTGTTGCAGATATGTCTTGGGTGGGTGGGTAATGAGAGGGGACTTCTGACGAACTGGCCCAGTGAATTGAAGACCTATGAGAAGAATGTGGCAGCTTGTCAGCGTAGGATGCTTGGGCTGGGGAGGATATAGGCTGGGACAAAGACAAGGGAGAGTCCCTAGAGGAAGGGCTTGGGATAGGTGTTCCTTTCGGTGCATATGCTGAAGAGCGCTTGGTCACTGTGTCTTGCTTCATGCTCCTTGGACTGGTAGTGAGGGCACGGGGACTTTTGGCTTGATAATACCCCCCTCCTCCTCCTTCATCCAATCTGGCCTGTTGCTGCATCACAGCAACCTTGATCATAGAGGAAGTGCTAGGTAGTTTGGCCACTCCAGGGGAGCTGGGACGAGGCTTGACAGCATTAACCGGAATTCTGTTGATTTTATCATTATCAAGGTGCTCAAGCCGAGATCTGTCAGGAGACGGGATTACTTGCTGGTCAGGCGGGGCATCAGGACTGCCTCCAATCCCATTGGTGGGTGGTGGTGAAACAGAGTTCTCATACGGAGACATCTTGGAGATTTTTTCTGGTAAGTGCACTCCACTGTCTCTGTGCTCTGCTCGACGTTTGCGGCTGCTTGATTTTTCAGCTTTTGGTGAGTACGTGTTGTGAACATCGTTTCTGATTTTGACTTCAGGGACACCCTTCCCTGACACAGAAATATCAGGAAGAGAGGCATCCGTCCTGCAGGGATGAGAACTGCCATTGGTAGACCCAGGGGCACTTGCAGCCACAACTGGCCCAGGTTCAATCAACTTTTGCCAGTTCCTCAAGAGTTTCTTAGCACGCTTGGCAAGGTCTTCGTCCTTGGTCTTCTTCCTTACATCATTGATCAATTTTCCTAGTCGAGTTTCCTACATAAATAATGTGGGTGAAAGTTAGAAACAAACTTCTACATGACAATACACAATTTCTACATGAAGTAGTAGTTCACGTATAGTCAACTGCCTTACCTCAAGTGCTTCTTTGGTGATAGGATACTTTTCAAGACCGGAAATTACCTCCAATACAGCCACCATATTGCATATCTGCAGAGAGGACAAAACATTTTGTATTACTTCACCTGCACTGTTGCTCACAAAGCAAATATTTAGTATTAGCCTAAAGTCCCCACTAACAGGGAAATTAATAGTGGACGTCACTGTTAAATGAGAAACTTAATCACAGTCCTGATATATTAGATGACAATGCAAATGAGTGATACTCACATGACTAACCGAGTCTCCTGTATTACACTCCAGTATTTGGAAAAACCCAAAGCTACTGAATCGTGTCTGCAACGTGTATGAGTATGGGGGCAAGTTAGCTCAGGAAACATTAGCCTGTCTGTCTGCTTCAGACCGACAGAACTACGTTGAAAAGTAAAGATGGCAAAGTGTCAACTCAAAAAAACTCAACCATTGCAAACGTTTTAACTGAAGTGTAGCATCAGAGCAAAAACTTTAGGCAAAAAGTACTAAACTTTGATTTGAGTGAGTTTCTTATCCTGTCGTGAAAGTCAACCAGCGCTTGAGTGTCGGCAGACTTACCTGTGTTAGCTGATTGGGCTACCGCTAGCATTTCACTAACTTGAGAAGGAAGGGTCCGACTATTTCCTAAAACGTAGCTATTCAAGCTAAGCGTTAGCTAGCTACCTCCCACACTTCGCTTACAAGGAATTACTAGCGTGAGACGGTCTACGACGAAACTCTGGCCAATTAGTAGAACATACAGATACTTTCATAGTAAGCTACTAATTATCAGGGCACATGCATGCATTATGTTCCTTCAAGCAGTTAAATACTCTAAACCCGCTTTGGTGTTATGGCTAGGCTAGTAGCTAACATGCTACATAAACCAGCTAACGCCAGATTGATGTCTGACCAAGGTAGCGCTTCTGCTAAGTTAGCTTGCAAGCTGTCAAATCAAGAGCTCGGCGTCTCTCCATCTTTCGCAGCCTTTCGACATGTCGATGCCAACCCAAATCGTAAATCACACATTTTTAAATACAAGAGAACAGTTCATTGACATCTGTTGGGTGAACTGCCTTGTCGAGTTTGCCGGAGTGCAGGTAAACAAGCTAACGTTAGCTACCTAGCCTGCTAGCTTTACTCACATTGCTCTGACTGTCGATGGCCTGCAGCAGCCGGTCCCTCATCTGCTGCGGGGTTGCTGAGACCGTTGTCATTGCCTGTTCGGTGCGATCCGGAGGATGGAGGGAGGAATCCTCCAAAATGAAAACCGGGTGACAATGATGACTCAAAAGCCGCTGCGGTAACACGTCAGGCGTCCGAACAGCATATTTTTCTGTCGCCCGTAAGGTAGACGGCTCAGTTTTTCTCACATGGAGTAGGAAATGTGTGTGCTGTGTTGACCGTTGACTGCTGCCTGCTCGGCGCTCTAGTAACTCACTACCAGCTGCTGGATCTCTCAACGGCCTCCTGCTGCATGCTGGGATACGATGTGTGCGCTTTGACGTCTGCACGTAGCCAAGTAAACATCCATGCCGTCCACCTACACTTCTGGATATACCCATGGATGTATTAAGGGTGTACCTCACTGCCTCTTTTTGGATTTCCTCCTGAGCTATTATTATATACAGTAAATCAGTGGTATGTAACTGAATTTTAAGCAGGTTATTCAATTATCATTGAGTCATAAAACAGAGAAAAGCAGCAAATCCTCACATTTGAGAAGCTGGAGCCAGATAATGTTTGGCATGTTTGCTTGATAAACAACTTAAACAATTCCTCAATAATCAAAATTGTTGGTGATTAATTTTCTGTCAGTCAACTAAGCGATGAATCGACTAATTGTTTCAGTTGAGCCACCATCAAAAAGAATAGAAAACACTTGAGCTTCATGCCAAATTTAAGACAAAATAGCAAGGCACAAACGATCACTCATTTTTCAAGCATCTGTCAGTTAGAGGCCCGCAGGTTTCACTTTCCCTCTTTACTCCATTATTGCATCAGTAACCAACTGACCACACACACATTCTGCGAAATCTCTCAGCGATCATACATCCCTGTTACATTTAGAACATTAACAGGGGTCACTTTAGAGGCAGAGATTCAAATAAATGTTCGATATGGATGTGTTTATCACAACATGGAAGTTATTATGAATGATCAATATTGATGACTTTATATTGCAGCGTTCCACCAGCAGATGGAGTCCTGCAGTTTCTAAAAGAGCAGAGCTTGTCACCAGAACAGGAGGACGAGCACGGAGCAAGTCAAGATGCTGCATCACTGGACCAGATTGGTTGTAAAACACTCTTGAGCCATTTGAGGGCATCAGTGATGGTGGAGCTCAGCCTTTAAATTGGAGACACTGAACTGAAGGGAGTTTGGCTAAATATCTACAAACAGAAAAATACATTTTTCATATTTTTTGCTATTTAAAAGTCACTGTCTATATTACTATTAGCATTATGAAAGCAAAAAGGGGAGAGACATTTTAGGATTTGTCTGTTGTAATAAAATAGAAGCAAACTTCCAGTCTCAAACTAGCTCCTTGACAGCCCCAGTATAAGCCAATAAATGATAACTCATGACCCTTACATAGTATAGAAAAGACCAGCCGTCTTGGTCATTACTTTTGTCATACCCAACCCACATGCAAAATGTCCAGAGTCAACTCATTAAAATTGTCAGTGTGGACAGAGTGGGAGCGGAGCAGGGCAAACGCTGGGCGTGAAGCTGTGGAGTGGGAGAGAAAGTCTAAGCTATGCCAGTTATGGGGGCTGTGATCATCATGTAGCTACTGTTTTAGTTCACCGTTTTTTAGTGCTTTTTGTAGTCCACCTAATGACAAAAAATAAGATTCAAGAAATGTCTTTGCTTATTCAGATATATTTATTTTAATTTCATTTACAAATAATAATGCAAAGATACAAAGACAGAAGCCTTCACACAAGAAAAATACATCAGGTACAGTTCAAACAGAAGCGTATTTCATCTTTAATAGAGCACACATTACAGCCAACTTGGATTCTTTTGGTCCGATTTGACAGTTAAAATAGAAAACACAATTTGAAGAACAAGGTTTGAACCAGTAATTTTTAAAGGGTTAGCTCAAAAAAGTACCAACTTGCCAAGCTGTGCTGCAGAATGCTAGATTTTGCATATTCTATGAGCATGTTTCCTGTTGCTGAGTGTACTATAGGAGCATAGTGCACCCCTTCACGGCAGTAAAATGCATGTGCAGTGTTTGTAATAGTATCACTGTACTCAGAAACAAAATACATTATACAACAATTTAGCTGCCATTGTATGAGGCTTGAACCAGCAGTGGGCTGTCCTCAAAATGCACACAAAGGATTCATAGATGTGGGTAACCCACTGAGTGACTGTACACGACTATGACTCTGTTTCATCTTCCTGATTCCAGTTTGTGTTTTTAACATGTTGTGTCACAAAAGTCAATCTACATATATCTATATATATAGCCTGACTGTATTTGTATCTGCTATGTCTTATGTTATTTCTATGATAAGATGTATATAGTAATATTCAATAAAAAATAGTGTTTGACAGCAGATTTATAAAACATAGGCAAAACTAAATACTTAATTTAAAGCAAAATAGAACATGTCAAGGTATTTTCTGAGATATTTTGAAATTCAGCATCATGCAGAAAAGAGATTTCCCAGGTAGTGGACAGGATATATGAGTGAGATCTCTTTAAAGTTATGCTGCAAGAATTTCAATAATCATATTCAATGTAAACAATGCATTGATAAGTTCATAGTTTATATATGAAGTAATTTGTACCCCAATAAAATATTTTGAAAAACAAAGGGAGATGATGTATTTCAACAGTTAGAAGGATAAAATGTCTAAGTATTCTCTCATGTATGGCTGTTTTGAAGCTTTGGCTTTTTGGTTCAACTGTTGATTTAACATTAAAAGAAAGAGAAGATACAATGCTGATGACAGATTTACTATAAAACAATCTTCAATAAAATCTAAATAGTACCTATTCTGTTAAAATAAACTTCTGATGGCATGTAGCTGCTCATAGCAAGTACATAGGAAGGGGAATTTCTGCAGAATAAGTCTGTAAATTAAATAAAAAGTGCTTTCAGGGCTTCAAAATGCATAAGAATGAAGTCCAAAGGAAATATAATTAATTCATATAATCTCATGAGCTAGATCAATATGGTCCTAATATTTAAATTATTGTCATACAATTTAAGTTACATTACTGATTCACTGTTAAATTTAAATAGCAAAATAATTATGGTATTCTACACCAAAAGTGGTCCATATGCAGTCTGTTATTCCAGATACAGTATTTAACAAAGCTGAAACATTTTTAAGGAGAGAAAAACAAAACTGTTGTAAACTCTTGTCTCTGTAAACACTGGTATAATACCAATGGATACCTGAACGTTGGTGCATAAAAAGGTGGCAGTAACAGGCGACACATCAGTCAGAGCTATCTACATGAGCACAAAAAAGTTCAAAGAAACACCAAAACAAAAAATGGACCTACAAAGATGTCAGGCTCACTATAAAGTCTGAGGCCCAGCAGAGAATATAGAGCCACAATGACATATTGCAGCACAGTATTTCTCAGTGCATTTTCTCACTTTGACATCATATCACATAAAGCATGAAAAACATAGTTCCTACCACACAGCAATATACAAAGCTAATCTAGATTTACCATGACATAATAAAACTCTGTGGGGGTTGCACAGAAAATAAGCACATATACAGTACTGTATATTGCAGTGTCAAACATAGTACCAAACAACAGCTTCTACATGTGCATAAAAGGCTGATTACCATATTTCTGATGCTTTTAGGCTTCACTTAGCAGATACATAGCCTACACATGACGCTGAATTAAAAAGAGACAAAGGACAATATTACTTAACAAGAAAGACAAAACAATTAGACAAAGCGGAACCCAGCCTTTACAAGAAAGAAAAACCCAAGCCATAAACGGGAAAACAAGTACAGAGATTCATGCAGTCACAACATTATTAAAATAGAAAAGAAAAAAATGCAAAAAATGCAAAAAAAAAAAAAACAGCATCAAAATTCAGAAACATGATGCATCCAAAACATTAGAGTATTTTTAAAAAAGGAAAAAAAAAATCTTCAAGCTCAACAACTTCATTTCAACGGATTCGATAACATTTGTCAGAACATTTTTGATTTACATTACGTGAGAATACATCGTGAAATATGCTGGCACAGGAGGATCTTGACACACATCAACAGACATAATGTTGCAGCTACAGAATAGCCTTTTTCATAGTGTGGAATATTGATGAGAAATGGCTATATAATGTCCTAGAAATGAACTTATATTCATTGTATGGGCATTTTAATAATAATTATACCTGGACTGAATTACAATATAAATTCCATAAAATACTTGATTGGTTGATCCCATCTGGCACAGTATTGTGATAATATGCCCTGCAAATTTCAAATGTACTCATCTGACAAATCACACTATACTGAAACTATTTTAATAATAAACTTTTAGTTTGCTAATTATACACATTTTTCTAGTTTATTTATTTCTATTTTCTCAAACCTGCTATCAATAGCAGAAAGAGCTGCAGCACAGGAACATGACCACTGTCCCAAAATACAAATGTTTTCCTAAAGTTAGGGAAAACGGTGTAACAGTAGACAGCTAACAAAATACTCACTGATTAAGTAAAAACAGCTCTTTTAAATATACTATCTGTATATGACTTTTCAAAAATAACTATAATTTAATTGAGCTTTTTTTCATATTTCCTTTTTTTTTTTACAAGAAGGCAAGTTTAATCAAAGACAGTGCACATAACAGTCACAGGGGGGTTTGGTATATAAACGCTCATAAATTAGTGCTTTAAATAAATGCATAAAGTGCACTATGAGATATGGGACAGTTATCCAATGGATCCACTCACTGAGGATTTTTTTTACAGAACAAATGCATGAAGCCACATAAATGCAGAACCGAAGACCGGAGAGACATGGAACAAATCGATACAGGGCACAGACAACACGAGCATGAAGACGAAACGGATATGCAGTGTCACTGTAGTGCCAAGGAAACAAAAAAATCATATTAAAAACTTAAAACTGTATGCCACGTCTCCTTTGCAGAGAGAACAATGAACAGGTGAAATGTATTTGGTCCTACAGTACATAAAGGCTAGATATGAGAGGCAATGAGAATGACAAGATGGCAACAACACAACTGTACAGATGTGACCTAAATACATTCTCATTGCATCAACAATGCTGTTCTAGTATAGAGGCAGTTCAATTGTCTGGAAAAATATATATATATTTCAACTACACTGAGGTCACATCTTTGGGAGTAATCCAGGAGGAGTTTCTACTGTATGCCACAACTCACTGAGCCTTTTTGTCTCTACATACTAGTCTGAAAGAAAAATGTAAAGAGTTTCAAAAGTACCTAAAGAAATAACATGGCACCATTACTGTGCATTCTATAAGAATCTTGCACATTGGCCTCCTTTTATAAGGGTTCGTTTTATCTGTTTCATTGTATAGTCCTAAATCAATCGCTGTAGTTTTGCATAGATACCATTACGCAAAATCTAATCACATTCTGTACATGTAAAATATAAAACAAAACAAGCCTGTAAACTTCTATTTCATAACGAACAACTCATTTATCCATTTAGATTTGACTTGATAAATGAATATGAAAAGTGACATGGTAGTGATAATGGATGACGTAATGGATAAAGATCAGCACACCTCAAAAATACAACTACAGTAATGCAACTGTGAATTATGTAGGCCAAACCACCTGTAAAACAGTAAAAATTACTTAACAATTAAAATGTTTTTTTCACATTTACATAATAGTCATCTTTGCATGAAAACCAAAATGTCAAGCTATTAAGGCAAAACAAGTATGCACAGTGATTTGTGATTTCATGCATAACTGATGACTGCTATTTACTATGGTAAAATTGGCATTTCCTAAAAATAATGATTCATCGTCACTCAGGTTTTGAGAGGAAATTTGGGAAAAATCAAACCAGGTCTGACTTTGGCTTCTATGACAAACCACATAGGGATTAGCACTAAATTAATATCTAAACTGAATGTACTACTGAGAACAACCGGCTTGGCACAGAGGGAGGTTTAAAGGTGTTTCCTCTGAGTCATCAAGCTACTCTTTGTTAACAAATCAATAGGTATTCTGTAGATTTGCTCTGCAGACATGGTTTAGTCAGTCATTGATAGAGAATAAGAGACCAAGCTCCTTCTGCCCTCATGATATTTTCATAAAGCTCCCTCAATTGAAAACTAGCTATCTAAAATAACTCACAATTCGATGTGTCATTCGCAAAAAGTAGTGACAGAACCATGAACATCATTCATACCATAACTTGAATGTCATCAGTCGTAAACCATCTTTCCAGGTTCTGAAGAGAAGGGAGGCTGGCAGCAGTCTTCAAAAACATTTCAATGCATTTTCCTACAATGACGTTTCTTTTAAAAGCTCTCTTGTGGGGTTTTGATTGGGTTGGTTGGTGTGGAATCGATGCTCTGCCCTGACAAGGTCTCGACCTGCACGCTCCAGAAATCTGCTCCTCTTGGTGTTTTCCTCTCAGGTGCAAACCCCCGCTCCCCCGGGGCAGCAGCAGTCACACACCTGTGCACGAGCTTGTGGTTAGAGCCGGTCGAGGCGAAACGCGTCCTCTGTGGCGGGGTCAGCAAGGATCATGTCTGGGTCATTGAGCATGTGCAGGCCATCAAGTGTCAGTGGGTCGATTTTCAGATCGTCCAGTGGGAACTGGGAGTCGATATCAAAGCTGACATCTGTGGACAGCGAACCAGTCAAGTCCTTGGGCAGGCTGGGGGGAGACTCTCCACTCACTGAGCAGACGCAAGACAGCAAATTAAACAAAGGATTAGTAGTTAAAGACATTAGTAGGCAGATATTTATCTCTGTGAGGTTTTTAAGGGGGAGAGGGAAGGATCCCTGGTTAAAATTCGGAAAGAAATCTGGCAGCAAGAAGAAGAAGTCTGGTTTATAATTTGATAACAACTTGCTGTAAGAGGCTTGACATCTTGACATCTTAATTACACATTTCAGTAAAGAGGCAGCTGACAACAGACACTGCTAATTTTCAGACAACAGAAGGGAAAACTCAGTTGAGATGAAAAATCCTGTTAAATAAACTGTAATAGGTTTATCGCTATATATGGAAGGCTTTAAGTTATGAGTTTGAGCAGCATTTTTTGTTGCTGTAACTGTCCCTCATGATAAATTTGACAGTCCCCAACAAAATTATTTTTATACTGGATTTCTCCTTTTCAGTCTTATTGGGAAGTTATTTGAACTTGTGGACTGACTGAAAGCTCTGTCAGGATGGTGCACGTGCAGTTCTATATATTTGGAAAATAACTTCCCTGCTTGGAAGAAAGCTTGTGAATGCAGCGCTGTTTTGCAGCCAACTCTCAAGTGTGGGATATGTCAGCGCTTTCCAGTTATTTAGAGATTGCCTTCAAATATGTTATTTGCCCATTGCACGAGTGGAAGATTAACAACAATGCTAGGCAATTTACCGGTACAATCTAATGCATTATAACAGCCTTGCAATGAATCATATCTTTGTGAGGGTTTTCATGCTCAGCTTTTGTTGACGCAGTGTCGGAGAAACTGTAACTACATCAAGACATCAAGCAAATGTGAAGCACAAGCTTTAGTCTGGTTTGGGATTTTAGAAATTTCCACACACCAGCAGCAGCGTGCCACAGTTCTCTACAAGCCACTTGCTGTAAGACTTAAGTGAGCCACATGATGTGTCGAAGCAGCACCTGTGAGAATGATGTTGGGGATGTTGCCATGGCTACTGTAGCCCAGCTGCTGCGAGTCCTGAAGGTTGCAATGGCCACCAGTCAATCCCATCATGAGTGCCTGGGAGTAGTTGAGGGTGGAGGTCTGGTTATACAGGCCATCAGAGCTGATGGGGGTTTCCATCATGTTGAACTGCTCCAACTGGCAATCACAATAGAGAGAGAAATATCACAACTGTTGCTGCTGTATCCAACATATGATGGCTCTAAAGCAAGAGCAGAACTACATATGGACATGTAGGCTTTTGTCTGACCTGTTGTGAGAGAGCACTGGCCTGAATGGACGGGAGCTGCTGGTCGTAGAAGTCTGCAAACACGCTGCCCAGTATGGAGTTATGCTGCAGCAACAAACAGGCCAAATCTGATTATTTAGACTCTGGTAAAAACTCCCAGTGCGGACCATCAACTATGAATATTCTTCACCCAGGCTGCAGAAGTTATACATTTAACATAAAATGCGGAGTATGAAAAGGAGACAGTCAAAGCAGCAACAACACTGGAACAACAAAGTGCTTAATATCACCACACAACATCTGGAAATATCATTCTTTTGAGTTGAGTTTGCTAATTCACAGCCAGTTTGTGTATGCTAATGCTTCCAGCGTTCTGTATGTGTATGAGTCAATATTTGTGTGTACATTGCAGAGAAGAGAACGATTGCTTAGCACTCATTAATGACTCAAACATTAACATAGCTTAAAAGTGCACTGACAGTTTATGGGATGGCACACACAGAAGAAGCAGTAAACAATCATATAATAAACACATCATTCAGAAGCAACTTCTTCATTCTCAATGGATATTTAAAGCAAGACACAGACACAAAACATGTGACGGTCCTCCAAGGAATTTGTAGCCTGCTGTTTCAATAATAAATGTAAATGAAACCCTGCAATATTTGTATTATTTATAGCGTTTGCCGTGATGTACAGATGTAGCAGGCATACTGTACATCCACTATCACAAGTAATTCTGAATATTTCATAAAAGGGAGCTACTTAAAAGACACCCGAGTGCCACTTTGGCAGCATTTTCTTATCTCCAGAACACTTAAAAATTGAATTAATCTTTTGGTGCATAATAAGTAACTAAATAAGCTGACTGACTAAATGAATGAATAAGTAAACAAATAAATAAATAAGGGACTTGATTAATTGCATGAATAAGAACCATTTTATAAGATATAACACTATCCCAAAGGTCAGTATACACTAAAAACTGATAGATGGAGACCCACCAAATGTCAAAAACCAGTCAGCTAAAGATGAGGACAGGGATGCCTTACTTTGAAAAGACAGCTCCATCCATATGAGCCTCCTCTGTTGTCTTCTGGCCTCGGCATTTTAATTAACACGAACCAAATGGAATGAAATTCACATGAAATAAAGGGAATCATTGAAAATATAATCCCCTTTGTGACTTTATTCTCCCTCTGCTGACCCAGCCAGTGCAAGCTAATTCTCTTGAAGTTTCTCATTTGAATGTCCTCATTGCACCAGCAACAGAGATTCTCCTATTTCATCGTGGCCTCTTAATGTATAAGTAATTGGATCATATTCTCAGCCCGTGCTCCTCCTAGTTCGAAACCAAATTATCTGTGTGTGCTGCAGATGTCCCCACAGGGCAGAGCAGGATAATAGAGCACACAGCTTGTCAGTTGTGGTTTAGCCCGTGGATAACCTCAGGACTACGAGTGAGCCACTTCAGCTCGGGAGAGAATTGAGTTGGGTGAGCAAACAGCAGGACAAACGTGTAGAAATGCATACACACAGCGTATATCATCACTGTCACCTGCCACATTTCTTTTTCTCGGCATCTAAAAACACACAAAGTCATGCTCACAATTCACTAGAAGCAAATGCTTATTGAAAATGCTACCTAACTCTTTGGTTGATTAAAGGGTTTATATAGTTTCGGTACTGAATCTAATACTCTACATTTTATACATTTAAACATGTAATTTAAGGTTTTATTTAGGGAGGTTAAAGCAGTAAATGATTTACAGAACCACTTCCTTACCAGGGTTTCAAATCTCAAATGCTTATACTGAGTCTGACACAGATTAACAGCCCTGATCCATGTTTACCTTGGGTGTGTTTAGTTTATGTGCCACCCTGCAAGCAAGGTTCAGTTTGTTGAGATTCAACCATGGAAATGATTGGCAGCTTCTCCTCAAAAATGCTTCCATGGGGGATTACCATCTCCCCTGCCATGCTACCTCAAATCCCCATGCTGGTGCAAAACCACAATAAACATAAAGATCTGATGAAAATAAAAAAAACTGCAGTACAAAGTTGTCTTTAGCAAGACTGGGGAGGAAACAGTGGAGATGAAATGCAAATACCACAAAAGCAGCAGAGAAGGAAGGTCAGGGACACAGCTACATAAGAACACATCAATGACACTGAGTGTTTCAAGAGACTGGTGGTCAGATCTGGGCAAAACAGGGACTACGTAGAATTCACAATGTATCAGTATTTAATGTTATCATCTATTACTGTAATCACATTATGTTTTTTAAAATTGTAAATTGTGTGAATTAACATGTTAAGTATTACAAAGTTGTTTTTCTCCCAGAATGTTTGACCACACGATGTTGAAAACCACAGGTGTAATTAACAACATTAATTATGGTGCTGTGCACGTTGGGAAACTTCCACTGAAAGAAAACACCTGTGAATTTCTTGCTATGACACGTTTAAATGTCAGGCATGAAAAAGGTCTACTGTATCACATATTGATATCAGAAGATCCTCTTATTACCATGGTTTTTGTCCTTTTTTCCCCCATACATATTTATAGAAGCATAGTTACTAAGTAAATAGGTAAACAAATAACTATTTAACTAACTTTAAGGAAGAAAAATAATGATTTGTCTTGCTCAACTGCTTGAAATAAGCTGACATACTTGACTTTTTTGTTTTTGCCCAGATCTGCTAACGTCAACACAATACAAGCAGTTGTAGGGGGGCAGCCACAGAGTCCTACTCGGCAACGATAACCACAGAACTACGATGCAGGGGACGTGACGTTTATACAGAGCGAGCCAGCGGCTCACTGGTTCACACGCCCTTACTTGAGGCGAGCCTCCAGGTGAGAAGCCTTGATTGGAGACGGGGGAGGTTGGAGACTGATTGGCAGAGGATCCGACCCTACTGCGGTACTGTTGGAGGGAGGAGGCCTGATACAAGAGGATACGTTTGAGTTATTCACATTGGAGGATGTTCTTTATTGGCAACTGCGTGTGTAACTGTGCTCATACTGGACATGGAGCTTTGTTATATGCATCTCTGGTGCTTGTCTTATCCAGTTTATCTTTTGCCAGCATCAGTTCAGCAGGTACCCTAACTGAGGAATCATTAAAATATTGATTCACTGTTTTTAATGGTTGTAACCCTGCATACTAGTATCCAATGCTGAAATACAATCAAAATAATTACAGTAGTGAACACCATGTACCACATGTCACATCAATGCATTAATAATGCTGAAATAGATCTGGGAGAAACAGAGAAAACTACAGGGGATTAATTAGGAGAGGAGAAATGTTGCCAGGAATCCAAGCTAAGCGACTGAATACTGTAAAACTGGAGGATCAGAAAGAACCGACTCACAAAACCAACTTAGCTGTGGAAAGAAAAATATCAAAGTTACTATCATAGTAAATAAGAGACAGACTATCAAGTAATTCAGATTTAGAGGGGGATCAAACGAGACTGATAATCTCTTATCACTCTAAAAGCCAACAGGAGTTCAAACCTCCACATTCCTAATCTATTGATAGATAAGCTATCAACATATAGGTAGCATGAGATAGAGAAGTGATAATGCAGTTCAAGGACTCGAGATACAGATATAAACTAGTGCAATGATAATTCCTGGAGTAGACCTGTTTGAACTTTCATGAACTGAAAGAAAATAGTATTTTTCCATGATCTTGCTGTAGCTGTATTTGCTTCGGACCTAAAATCTACAAACATCTAAAAACCATCTCTGAAAACAAATTAATACATAATAAATGATAGAGAACTGTAGATGAGTTTAGTATTTGCGGTTATATTAACAGAAAGTTAGGTCTAAGCTGTGATCTTGCTGTGTTTCCTCACAATGTTTCACTTGACCCCCACACCGCAAAGTCTATAACTGAGACCAAGAGAATGTAGGCCACTTCATTTCTGCAGTTATCCAAACACATTCCCACTGCAACAGAAGTAGAGCAGTGAGAGCCAAGATCTGAAGGACCCGCAGTGCCTTGCAAAAGCATTTAGATTCCTTGATGTTTTGTACATTTTGTTGTGCTTTTATTTCATGCATTAATTTGGGAGTTTTTGTCTTAGTTCTGTGCAAGTAAAACAAGTGCAAGTAAAATAATAAACTAAAGATTTGTGTTTAATTATAAATGTTCAAGTTCCACTCCAGATGTTTTAAAGTATGTAAAAATACTCTGCTATGATTAATATTTTGTTTAACTTGGTTAACATGGTGGAAAAGGGGATGGAAGCACATCTACTCTTTCTCCCTCATTGAGAAATTCTGGATCTATGAAGGCCCGCCTACCACCGCTGTGTGTTAGGCTGGACCGGTGTTTGGTTGACCGGTGCCAGTGAGAGCATGAATGTGGGTGAGAGACATACATCCATGGTGAGAGATTGACGTTGAGATGGCTAGAGTTAGAGGAAACATCGGAGAGATTCAGCCATACATGTCTGAGCCTCAGTCAGACCCAGATGAGGAGTCTATTGTGCACCAAAATTGTTGACTAGCAGACGTATCAGAATGGTAAGTGTAGTTAGCATCTTTTATTTGTTTATGTTGTTTGTTAGCTTGTTACTTTGCAACTGGCAGTGGCTGACACAGCGTTAGTGGTTGTGAAACATACAATAATATCTGCTATGATGGTACAGTGTGTTCACAATGTTATTACGTAACATTAGTAGATCGTTCAAGGAAGATCCAGGGTTTGGTTTACATCCAAAAACTGCACACTCTGCCATGTTTGCTGTCAAAACATTCACTAAGCTAACTTGTTAACTAACTCGCTCTGTGTACTGACAAGTCCACTCTGCGCTGGAGGTTTCAGGTTTCCTTGCCGGTGGCATTGCGATTGGCTTTTGAATTTGTGATGTCCCAAATCTAGCTTGATCGGAGTAAGTTTGAATCTTAGATTTTAGGGAAAGTGTACAGACATCTCCCCCTTCAATAGAGGAATGTGAAAACACGTCTCTAGTGACAAAGTTTGCACAGATACAGTTCAGTAAAATCAAGGTCTGACATTTTAGGGGACTTAAACATAAGAAAAACACATTTTTGAGTGGAGGGGTACTTTAAATAAAAGAGAAAGCACAACTGCACTGTCATACACACTTTATAGACAGTATAATTTTGTTCTCTTTTTGAGATCGCTATACAACTCTTTCCACAATAAATGCACTCTAGAACAACGTCATATCACATCACTAAATGTGCACAATGTCACAGAGTCTGAATGCATTGACTCGGCAGAGTGTATGATCGAGACCGGCGCATTGATGCCATCTGAAAACACATTTTTAGAAAAGAAAAGAAAGAACCAGCCATCACCGTGTCGCTGTCACAACACACCACTGTGACCCACTGATGTCACGTACACAGATGTGTCCACTGCTCACCGTGTTCATGTCCATGGTCATGGTCATGTTGGTTTGTGAGGACATCTGGTTGTCTGACGTGGAGCAGGAGTTCACGGAGGACGACAGCTGGACCAGACCTGTCTGCTGGAAAATAAAGAGTGGAGTCATAAATAGATGCAGACATCATTAAGTCATCAAGTATAGTTCTAATATTGGCTCATCACAGATAAAGTATCTGCTTTTATAGTATGTTGGCAGATATGTAAAAAGAATTAGTAGTACATGAACAGCCACAGGCTGCATTATCATGTATATTATGTGTATATTATTTTAATTCAAGTTGTATATATTTTTGTTGTATTTGTGTGTCTTTCTGTATAGTCATTATTTATAGTAATTTAATTTCCAGTGGTTTACAGTTAAAACTTTACTGTTATCTTATATTTATTCTTACTGTTGTTGTTGACAATAATGTTTATCGTTAAACTATAATTTGTCAAATAGCCTACATATCGCATACATATGTGTACCATAACTCAAATAAAATATACAGTACAATCATATATACAATATATTTGCAAAGAAGCTGATTTTTTGACATGACATGACTTAAAACAGTGGTTTTGGTTTGGATTATTTGCATTAAACAGCAGTGATTGGTAAAATCAAGCTTTCTTCCAATGTAACCATTTTGTTTTTGTATAAATATTGCAATAATCAAACAAAATTTAAAATTCCTGCATGTAATTCATAGATGAGTTGAACTTGCATTAATAATTGTGATCGCAGTATTGCAAGATTTAAGGAACTGATGAACCGATATATGGGAAAGCAGTTGGCAAACAGACCTATGAACTTCTGTTGCAAAAACTGAAAAACTAACTTGACAATGACACAATAAATCTGTAAAAGAAAAGAAACTACCTTCTTTCACGGGAGTAGCCAATCCTGTTCATACTTTCAGTGCAGTTTGGTTTGTTTTAATGTGTTTAATGCACTAACCCCAAGCTGTGCTTCAGATTTTAAAAACTGCAACTGACTTGGTGTTTTAAGTCTTAATTACATACTCATTTTGTTCTCTTCTCACTAAGCTAAAATCAATCACACAAAATGAAAAACATGTGAGGGCAAGTCAGCTGTTTTGTCAAGCTTTTGTGGACAGAGTGCTGGAGGAGAAACTCACTTGCTGGCCCTGGTGGTTCTGGGACAACTGCTGCTGGCTGAAGAAGGCATACTGGGACAGCTGCTGCTCAAGGTTCATGGCGTTGATGGCCGCCTGGGGAGAGAGGTTCCAATGTTTAATGGGAAATGCATGTATTCCAATATTTGTAGCCTGCTCAAATTTGCCCAGCCTGATTTCCCCTTTTAAACAATGACTAAAAGCAATTATTTTATACCTACCTAATGGAAATTGTTCACTCTGGGTATTCCTTACACCCCAAACATAACCTCATAACCCTGACACAACAAAATGTCAATCTGAACCATTGACAATTATCTAAAATAAATAGATCAAACATTCAATAATACATTTAGCTTGCATTTTCTTGGAATAACCGAGGTCAGGGCAGAGAGCGGGTTTGTACCTGAGAGAGACTGAGAGGCGGAGATGTCGGGGAGAGCTGCAGGTTCTGGTGCTGGTGGGAGTCTCCTGCATTCAGGATGAGAGGAACCATGTTGTCTTGCCCAGGCTGTATTTCCATGGTTACTGTGGGCTGAGATGTGTCCACTCCTACCCAGCACACAAAAACGGCCTTAAGGAAAGAGTCTTTTAAAAGCACACATAGAGAAATTGGCACCGGAGAGTGCTAAATGTTGAAATGAAAAGTAATTCATATCCTGCACATAACTGTGTGGAAATTTGAAATGTTCTGTTAAATGTGAGCAGACCGCTGTCGGTAGTGTTACCTTGTGTGTTAGCCAGGGTCTGTGTGCTGTTGGAGGAGCTGAACGAGGCGGCATCATCTGAGTCGAGCGGGGTGGGCAGAGGAGGAGGAAACTGGATGTTGGTCAGGTCAGGAAGAGAACCGCCAGTATTGTGGGCTGCTGGTTTTAGTGAAGTGGTCTGCTGGTCCGGAGACGGGAATATGCTGCAGAAAACAGACGGGTGCAGTGAAGTCGACAGTGATGATGAGCTTAATACACTCTGAAAAATAAGATCAGCTTGCTGATGTCACTGACAAAATGAAGGAACAGAAACATAAACACTGGATATCTTGTGCAAATTACTGAGCAATACTTGGAAATACAAATCCAAACAACTCCACAGATATTTGGACTTCATGTATTTGGCCAGCAGTACTTTTGTAAATGCTTTGGCGCTACACTCTTATTACTTTGGCGGTTGACTAAATGAAAATGTTTAATTACAGTCAGATGGTTTCAATTTAAAGTGATGTTTTATTCATACTTGTTCATCTGATGTGTGTAAATATGCACTTAATTTGTCTGTGTGCACTTAAATACTATTTTCACTTCACTATCCAAGATTATAACAGTGCAGCCATAAAATTCATCATCATTTCATTATTTTAGAACATTCCCTCAGACCAGTTCTACACAGGAAAACCAGTAAAATACTCACTGGATCCCTGGAACTTTGCAGGGCTTGGACCTTGAAATGTTCTAAAGGGGGAAAAAATAATTGTATTGAGAAGACTACAGAAAAAGCTGATAGAAAAAAACTTTCATGTGAGCATAGAAGTTCTACCTTTTTGCACTCCCAGTTCTGATTTTGTCCATCTTCATCAACCTCTTGTTTAATTGCTTCAGCCCCTGGCACAGTGAGCAGGAGAACTAGAGAGATGGAGAAATAGCAAAACAAAAAAAAAAAATCTCCTCAGTCTCTTGGGTCTACAGATGTCCAGCCTGTTTGAGCTTATAATAATCACAGCCCACATGTCCTTGTTTAATATCATCAAGAAGAAGACAGGAAGGAAGGATGGATGGAAAAAAGAAAGGAGACAAGAAGTGTGACATTAAGAAAGTAAAAAGATAAAAAACGTAAATACTGAATGACAGTAATGGGCAAAACCCCAAAATGTCTCTAAGGAGATTTATACAAATTCAATCAAAGTGCTCCTGAAATTAAAATAATCCGCCTCACACGGCCATTAGCGGTACAATTCGTTGGACACTTGGATGCACCACGTCTTCTCAGCAGTCACTTTCCCCTTCTGCCTTCAAAGCCACATTCAAAACCCTTTCATCACACACTGGAGGGCACTCCACTGAACCGTCAAGAGAACGCAGCAAAATACCACAAAAAATAAACAGGCTTACAACCAAACAGCTCCAACCATCACCATCTACTGCAGATAATAACAAGAAAAACACCTCAACAGTCTGGTTAAGAACTGACTCATTAGAACTGCTCAGTGTACACAATATGTATTAACTGGATACTATATGAGCTTCCTGTAATACAGTTTTACACTTATCTGAACCTTTAAATCAACTTTACAATGAAAACTCTTTGAGATAATGTGTACCTCGTTTTGGCTGGAGCTCCTGTGATCCTCCAGTGAAAGAGGCCTGCTGGGCAGGAGTTAATGTGCTCTGGTGCAGTGCTGAGTCAGAGTTTGTCCTGCAGCACAAGAATTAAAAAAATAATAATAATCACACAGTGCACTGTATAGAAAAATCGAAGAAACAAATACTGTTTGTTGAAAGCGCAGAAAATACGAATAACTCAACCACAATGTTGTACAGCACATAAAAACAATTATATTTTATACCAATTCAAGCTTTAAGCCAGGCATAAACCATAATATTTTGTCATGCTGACTCATGAAGAGTCTGCACTGGTCTACAAAAAGTAGGATATCACACTGTAATGTGCAGCAGTCACAACTATTTCAAATAGGTTATGTTTGATGAAAGTCTAAATGCAGCATTTTGTCCATGACGGTAATCTGTGAAAGTCACTAAATGTGTGATTATGTGATATGTTTTCATAATCAGTTAGGATTTTAAAAGTCTTGTGTTATATTCCCAACTTGTCTTGTACTGATCTGACCCTGCATCTTCATGAATATGCAAATAATGTAAATTAGTGTAGTACAAGTCAGAATTATTAGGAAAGGCCGTGTGAAGGGTTTATTATGATCATTATAAAAAGAGTAAACACAAAGATATACAGTCATGCAGAGACGGTGTTTCAAGCTTAGAGGCTGTCTTACCTCCTCCAGCTGGTATCAGGTGGTGGTGACAGATATACTGAGCCATATGGGCAGCTGTCAATGTGAGATTGCAGGTTAAGAAAATACAGCTGGAGACTGAAAGTCTTGGCAGATTCAACATATTCATTCCTGCGACTTCTTTAAACACAAGGAGGTATAATAAAAAGCAAAGTGCAGGTGGTCTCTCAAATTAACCAGCATGTAATAAAACTGTGTAATGAACAGCGAGCTTCACATCACGGTCTGATATTTGTCAGGGCTTAATCTGCAATACTTACTGGCTCATTGTATATGCTGCTTATTACAGACATTCCTACCAAACACAATCACAATTTGCCTTGAAGTCATTTACACGCATGCAGAAAACAAGTGAAGTGATTCTGCAGCCATAGAAACATCTGTAACAGCTACATTTAGGCACATGTGTAACACAGTACACGTGTAAAGAAATCCTATAAAACAACTTACAGACTCTAAAGTTTTGTGATCTCTGTATACTGTAAATTAAGAGAGAGAAAACGTTCACATTTCTGACCTCAGTTAGCCTAGGGTTAGGGTTAACCCTATGCAGAAACAAGTAGCACCTGCTCAGGCGCAAAATCTTGCTGATAAACTTGATTAAATGTCACATAATCAATCCACAGACTTGAATGAAGGCTAGGGTGTTACCTCCATATCAATGTTTTTCAATGTAATGTGACTACACGGAGTTGCCACATTATTTGGTAGACCTTGCTAAATCTAATGCAATGCAATACAATTGCCATGTAATAACTACATTGCATTATACTGAAAGACATTTACAGGGAAACAATATTTCAATATTATGAGATACAATTTAGATAATTTACAATATAGAAAAGCACTGAGGCAGAAAATTGAGGAATTCTTTGTTCATTGAGCAACAGGGAACTTCAAAAACCTCTGTCACTTAACTACAATGCAGCCTTTAAGAACAGGAAAACACTAATTTATAACTGTCACAATATTATCATAAACAGATAGTGTGGGTATAAATTAGATAGCTCTCAGCTTAACAGACCTTCAACTAAGCCATGTCATAAGTTGTTCTTTTTTAGATTCAGACCTCAGATAGAAAATAGCAACAGAGATGAAACCGTACCTGGCCTCCTAAAATACTCTAACCTCAGCATCTACATAAGTAGCCTAATAAATGATGGTATTGAAGGATATCTGGCGTCCATGTTTGTCAATAGACAGGGGTTTTTGGTGGGGTGATGTAATGCGGTTCCGGTCCCGGTAGACTCTGTCCACCAACCCGTGGTGTCGCGTCGATCTGTTCGTGTCCAGCCCTGAATTCTGATAAACGAAGACAGAAAAAAATGATAATTAACTGATCAAACTGTGAGCATTTTATTCCAGTTACAAGCCAGGGTATCTCTAATCAGTACTGAATATGAAATGCAAACAGAACTAAGTCCTTGCTTAAACATTGAAAAAAACGAACTGCACTAGCTCATGTAGCCTAGCCCCACTTAGATTGTCCTTGGCCCACAAAGAATAAACCTGTGTTCTGAGCTCTTGCGTCAAATGAGATGCATATGCTGCAAGTAGAGCAGGGATGAAAGTTAATGGAGCACAGGGCAAATATGACGACAGAAAATTGGGAAGTTCCTGTGAAATTAAAAATGAGGATCTGGATAGTGCCCATTTTGGGGTTTTTTTTTTGAGTAATATTTGCTTGGGCCATCATTCTTCAATCATCAGCTGATTCATGGCGGAACTGAGCCTTGATGGGAAACAATAATACTAACTCCCACCATCCTGCAAATCCAAGTACTTCCCCACACTTGAGTTTTACTGGGTTGTCAATGGGAGGGGCTCAGTCAGATTTAACTTTATATCTCCGTCCCCACAGAATCATATTTCTCATATTTTCCACACATGTATATCATGACAATATACTGTAAACATTTGTTTTTTTAAGGATGGCAATGGAAACATAAAGATATATAGGAGAACATTGTTCTACCCTAGTGCAAGGCAGCAGCAGATGAACATTTCTGTTGGAGCAAAGTTTCAGAAATTCCTTATGTTGGTGTTAAGCTTCAATACCTTTGGGTGCCCAGAGCAAGAGATTGTTCCCAGTGCATTTTGGGTGAAAAAAAAGGAACAAAGTAGCAGCTTTTCTCCCTCATGTATACAGACTGACACAGTTGACAGCATTGCCATCACACAGCTGGCAACACAGAACAAATAAAAAAAACAAATAAAAGTGAATTAGTGTGGTTCCCAGCATTGGAAATATCGTGTGGAATGTGAGAATATTGATTTAAAATTATACTCTGCATGATTATCTCTCTTTTCTTTTTAGATACCTATTTTAAAAAAGGGGCTCTGCTTTGGTGTTTTCAACTGGCCCAACCACTTTTCCACAATTTTGTTTTGGACATTACATTAAAAAGTGTGGACATTATATATAGAGAAACATTATAACAAGGATAATATTTTTAATGAAAAAAAGCAGTTTGCATTATTTTATTCCAAATGAAATTGAGCTATAAATTTGACCTATTATTGTCATTAAACACAAACTTCAAATCTTTATTCTTCTTTTTAATACCCCCCCCACACACACACACATTTAGAAAATGGCAATGCTAATTTGTCATTTTAACTTTATAACCTTATTATTTTCCCTAACAAACTTAATAAAAACATGTTTTGCTAACAGTTCCTTCTGTCTTTGAAGATACTGCTGAAAATAAATTCAAGCAAAAACATTGTGTTTCTGTTAACTTCACTGCCATGTTTGTTCATTTAATGTGTCTAGAGAGACAACAAACATACGCACAAAACTGTGGATCCTTCCACAGGAAATATAGCCTATTTAATTTTGGTGTAATACGGCACATCATTGCGTTATCTCATAAACATTCATACCAGCATCATACACGTTGATATGTTGTGTCAGCAATATATGAAGTTATGGTTGAATTCTCTTTCTCAAGACTTTGGACGCAGTGTTTAGAAAAGTGTTACTTTGGGACAGAACTGTGATACTGACTTGTAGAGGAGAGTGTGTTCCACCGTACTATAGACAAAACAGACACCTAATGTAGACTGTGGGTTGGTATATTTACTCAGCCTTCTTCTATTTACTCTAAACAAAGTGCTCTTGTTGCTCACATAAACATAAAGTATGTCACTTCCTGTGTAGCAGAGTATTCATCCCAGGAAACACGTATCTTATGGTGTTTGAAAAAGCAAATGTAAACATTTTTATAGAGCGGCCACAGGTTGAATCAATATTGAAGGATATTACTCAGCCACAGAGACGGGCACAATGGATATTTATTTATATGAAACAGCTGTGGATGATTACTGTAAAACAACCTCCTGGTACAAATTAAATGTTCATTCGCCAACATTCAATGCAAATCTATTACTCTTCATCTATACAGTATTTCAGTTGTTGCTGAAAACATAAATAATCCCTCACCTGAAAAGGCATATCAACAGTGCTGTTTCCAATCTGATTGACGTTTGGCAAAGATCCTCCATAGTACTGCCCACGATTCGGTCCCAGCTGCAAATACTGAGTTTTCTGCAACTGTAACTGGAAGCAGAACAACACCAGGTAAGACAAGAGGTAATTATGTAGTTCTTTACAAAATAAATAAATATGGCTGTTTCTCAGTCTCAGTTCATGCTCCAGTGACAGCAAAACAGTAAATTGGCTATAAACACACCACAGGCCTACAACAACAAGATGTACTCACTAATATTATTAATAACGACAGCTCGATGTAATTTCCTGCAGGGAAATTTTAAGCAAAATACTGCAAAGGGGACATGTATACACCTTTCGTTCTTTATTAACCACCTTTTTGAGGTGCCAAAATTAAAACCGACATTTGCTGATTTCAACACTAAATGATGAGAAGGACACCACATATATGTAACTGAGATAATAGATGTCTTCTGGCAAACTTTGATGCAGGCTGCTACATTCGCAGTAGTCATCACAGCAGTGCAATGTGAATCTAATAACTCTTACATGTGAAGAGATGGTAAGAAACTTTAGGTGGAAGTAAAGCACTTCAGAGATAATTCAACATCGGCTGAACTTGCACCCGGTCAGCTTTCAGAAACGCAAACTCCCTAAAGCCTTATGACAGTGTTTATTTCAAAACGACCCCCAGTTCCATGTCCTATTAGAGAACCCTATAACCGGTCAATTACATTTTCTCATGCAAGCCCATTGGCCAGTGTTGGCAGAGCACAAAATCTAATAATAACAATTACTATGCCTGCATCACTGGTGTATTTAGATAAGCATCTGAGCTCAGAGTTTATTTCTTTAACTACATTTATACCTACACTGTTGACAAAAGGATTACCTATTGTAACATCTCCAGATCAGGAAGAGGCCAACCCAAATCTTTTCAACCACAGCAAGACAGGCAGAGAGAGAGGAGGGAGACAGAGAGAGGCTGAGGGGTGAAAAGGTTGAAACTGTAAACCTGAGGCCTGAGACTTCCCACACGTCGGCTCAGACAAGAGCTTCCTACCATCTGACTATAGAATATAAACAAAATCTACAAAAAAATGACACCACAGGCCTCCACTGAAGATGAAAAATGGGCTCTCTGACTAACCTGTCTAGACATGCATCCTAAAATACACCTTTATAATAACATGGTAATTCTGACACAACTGACGCACCCATTAGTTTCTAGAAAATTAAACAAATGAGTACAAATGTTGCGATTATATTGGTCATTGTATTTGTTTATCAGGCAAACATCTGCTAAAGCTCCATAAATAGGCCTTTTTCACAGCAGACATTTTTTGCTACATAGATAGCTAAAATGCAAATAACCCTGTAGCAGCTCGATATCACAGGATGACATATTCTGATATTTTTGCCACATGCACATTCCTCTTCTATATATTGACAGGTACAGCATACAAGCATTGCAGTAGCTCCATGTTTGCTGTGTAGTCACAATCTGTCCTACCCATCATGCTTCCACGGAGCAGCAGTCACTACTGAAGCCCTGCCTCCATAGGATTTCTTTTGGAGGCCTGTGTTGTATGTGGCTTAAATTCCACATAATCTGCTAGCATTCATCTTTGGTGTAAATGTCATTCATGTTGTTGCAGTGCACACAGGCCTGGAGACCTGTCAGACAAGTTTACAAAGCCACGGTGCAAACACACCTCTCTATATATTACTACCATACATACCACATACAATACGAATTATTTAGTATTAGTAAATATATATATGTTTCTATTGTAGTGGGTAACATCGTTTTGTCTAATCGCCTCTTCTCTGAGAGCACGAGACGAGGAGAAAATCATCGCTGCAGTTGGACGCGCGCTGTCAAATACGCATGCACGCCCCTTTGCTTTCCACTTGCGTGGGACAAAAATTGTAATAACTTTTTCGGACGAGGGTCCCTGTCGTCCCTATCAACATTATAGGACTGTTCCCTCCTGCCAGCTCTGCTCGTTGTCAGTCTTTGGAGAAAAAAGCCTAGAGCTGGCAGGAAGCGTCGTTTGTTATTGTTTACCTATGCTGCTGGCTGCGTGCAGCCGCCGCGTTACAAACGCATATTTGACAGCTCGCTGAGAACAAACGTAGAAGAGATGGGAAAAAACAAGAGGCGGTTTCGTTACCCTCGCTGCCCGGGTAATGCTGAGGTCCTTCATCACTTCTTCAAACGCCGCTGTCTCCTCTGCCTGCTTCTGGTTATGTAAAGCGATTTTCTCGCTGAATTTCCGCGGATTGTTCGAAGTCGCCATGTTTCGCTCTTCTGCTCCGTTTTCCTTCAATGGCCAGTGTCAAGTGACATGGAATGAGGACACCCAACTTCCGGTTAGAGAGGTCGAAATAAGTAAAGCACCACAGAGTAAGTGCAATTTAAAGTTGTATTTAGAGGTTTTGGACAAAAAAGGCTCAAAGAACCACCGGCCTGATATGCCAGCAGATAACCAGGTTGTTGTGGTTAACGTGTTAGCAACAATTTACCTACTGATGCGTTCAGCAGACAGATCCCTATCCTATTGGAGTTGTGTTTATGAACACCTTTTAGCTCTGTTTTGGTCTTCCCTGACTCCTGACAAATATATCTGTATCTTTATCTTTCTCATTTTGTCATTTTCTTAAGCAACCACTCATTAAGTTTGGCTCTTTGCTGTTTTGTGCAGGGCAGGTAAGCTATCTACACTTCATTTGCCTGAGCTTGTTCGCTGGAAATGACTGAATACAGTTTTATACAGGTGATTTGTATAACCAGTCCTTTTCACTGACATGTTGAAGCAAGAAAAACACAGGTGTAGCTAAAGACATCAGTGGCCGCATTCCATTATGTGTCCCAGTGAGCCACTCCAGTGAGCAGACACACACAGCAGCAGATCCCTACCTCAATGGGACGCATGCATGCATGCATCATTCATTATCATTATTAATTACAGGCTGCAACTGTTATTTTCATTATTGATTAAGTAATTTTTTACTCAGTTGATTAATACTTTTGTTTGTTAAGTGTCAGGAACAATAACACATGCCTATTATAAGTTGCTAGAGGCAGAACCCAAACTGAAGGCTTACATCTGCCTAATTAAACATTAAAAAGTTACCAATTCAGATTTAATGAAAAGGAACCTTTCACATTTGTGAAGCTGTACCCAGCAAATGCAGGTATTGATAGATTATTGAAATATACTGGCCTATCAGTTGGAGTGTGTTATTATTTTCTGCCTGACTAGAACGCAACACTTCTTTTGTTGCGACAAGGCATAGTTTTATTTTGAAGCCATAATCGCCTGGTTTCCCGTCTCTACACGGTTGTCTCTGGCCGACTTGACGCAGCGGTGAGGCTTTGCGTGCTCACGTCGCTGCGCAGGGGTGTAGTGAAGGCGCACCGCACATCTGGACTGCGGAACAACCGCAAATTTCACTTTTTAGGAAAGCACGAGTTTGTGCGTGTTTCTTTTATATAAGAAATGAGTTCACACACCACGGCAGAATATAGATTAGATATATAGATAGAGATAGATAGATATATTAGATAGATTATGATTATTTTTATTATTAGTAGTAGTAGTATTTCAATACAAGGCATGTTAAGGCACTGAGGTGATGCTCTCACCCAGTGTGACTTGTTAAAGCCTGATTGTTAGTGTCACCAGATGATGGATTGTGTCAACCTTTTTTACACTTAAAGGGGCAGTTGTGAGGGAATCACAGGGGCGTGTTTGAGTTTTACCTAAACTCAGCTTACTTGCCTTTTTTATTTGTGGAAAAGAATTTCGTCTCCCTCTCTGGGTTGACCTAAAGGTTTATGACATGAAAGCTTAGGCCAGAAAGTGGCAGTGTCTGCCTCCTCTGGAGCTGCATTTGCACCCCTGCTGACTGAGGATAAATACTCAGTCACAACAGTGTCTCCCCCTGCTTTCCAGCTGAGTAGATTCAAAAGGTGAATGGACTGCACACTCCTGTGAGAGACTTACTCATGTGGAGACAAATGAGCTCTTAGGTGAGCGAAAGAGGTGGTATTTCTGTCACACATTTGTTTTCCCCAGTGAATCATACGATAAATGCATCAATCAGGAGAAAAATACCTTTGTGTGTCCATTCCTGTTTCTTGCCTGCAGTGGGGGTTTCAGTTTCACAGATACTGTAGCAGCAGACTGTCAGCCATGACAACAGCTGCATGCACAACACCAAGAGGCCTATGAGCTTTGTATATGATAATATATCAGGCTCAGTAAAAACACCACATGCAAATCCAAATATAATATAACATAAAACATCTCAAGCATTTGTTTTGCTGAGAGCCCAAATGCCAAACAGGCACTGAAGGCACAGTGAAGCTGTATCACCTGCCATTCGGGAGAGTGTAATTTGGTTGTTAAGTAACCATGGTAACATAGAAAAAGAAGCTACTCCAGGGCAGGTGGAGTCTGTGCACAGGATTATTCTGTTATTGCTGAATAAGCCAACAGGGGGGACAGCCTTGAAGTTGTCCCTGTTTGTAATGGCCTGTAAAAATAAGGAAAACCACATGTCCAACATTAGCAGCATCATTTCAGAGGCTTGAGGTAGCAAGCAGCAGAAAGGGAAAGTTTCACTTCACTTTATCAGTTCAACCTGAAAGTCTGGAAGCCGCCCTTTTGGTTCTTTCTTTTCTTTTTGCACCACTAAACCAATTTTCAGCCATTTTGGCTTTCCAAAATACTATTTGTGGTGTACAAAAGGTTGTTGGAACAATAATGGATGTATGTGGTATGGAGTGAATGCATGTGAACGTATGTGAATGTAGAAAGTTCATTGTTGAGGCCTTTATTCTTCTTCTGATCAGTATGAGCCCATAATGTTGCTATTTCCATGCAGCTATTTTACAGATTTTATCCTTGTTCCGAAAACCCAGGTGCATGCTTTTCTCCTGAACATGGCATCATTTTTTTGTGTCACCAACAACAGCTGGCTTTGCTCTCTTTCCCAAATCATAATGTTTACTAAGAAATTCAATAAATTACACATATTCATTTTCTTCAACTCTGCAGAACATTTATGGTGGGAATTGTAGTCCAAACATAATGTAACATTGTGGTTTGGTGTATTCTGCATGAAAGGGATGAAAGTAACAGCAGGGGGAGATAAAGGTCCTGTTGAACTGGACAACCAGTACGCCATAGTTCTGCTCCTGTTCATGTCTGTGTTGGTAGCACAGTGTCATGACAGTATCTCATATCATTTATTAATGTAGCCTGATAGATATGCAGATGAGAGATAACACTACTTTAACTCTGGATGAACTTGAGCTTGTTTTTATCTGTGCGTGTGTGCGTGTGTGTTATTAACCTCCGATATCGTCCTCTAAACACACGTTCACCCTTTCAGCAAGACACTTTGACACACATGAGTAAAAGTATAATTACACAACGCTTAAAAAGTCATTCTCTTTTGGGTCAATTTGAGACTTTTCAACCAGAGAAAGCAAAATAATCCCCCCCAAAAAATAACAATTTAATCAACAATTTAATGTTTCTACTCTTCACAATCAATTATTGAATTATAAACAATGTCCAATCAAGCAATCCTAATCATTTCAGTGCTCAGACTGGAAACTTGTCCAGTGAGTCATAAAATTTAATATAGCAATAATTCAGCTCCTGTCAGCAGCTGTCTATTTTCAGAAAGACCTTTAACGGGAAATCTTCTGGTTTCAGCCTTTTTATTGCTTAGTTCCATGATTTCAGTAAAAAGGGAACTACACAGTTGCAAGTGTGTGAGGTGTTGAAGACAAACTATATAACTGCACTCACAACTCAGACCTTGACCCACGACATTGGAGCCTTGTTTGGTAAGATCACTGTTTTTTATTGAGCTACACTTTGACACAAAAAACGGTTTGACTTGGCATTCATGATTTGTTTTACAGCATTTCCTGGAATGTGTGTTGTGAATTTTAATAATTTTTTGAACTGAATTATTTTAAAAACTTTTCATGAAGTGAACGGGATATTTTATTTATGTAGTCATTTGTAAATTGTTACAAATGACTACATGTAGTAGTTTGAGCAATGTCATGCAGTCACTTGGTTTAACTGTGTATCTTTCATGCTTGCAGATCATGGCTGTCAATAACACTTGTTCAATTGGAAATTACTCCAATGACACAAACAGATGTTTGGACCCCAGCTCCTCTCATGGTCAGGTCTGGGGGCTGACACTCTTCTTTCTCCTGCTTGTGATTGTAGCTGGTGTAATCATGTACAAATACCACAGTAAAATCATGTTGCCGTTTGGACGTACAAGAAGCCAGAAGAAGGAGGACTTTACAGAGCCGGCACACGTTGATTCCCACCAGTATACCAGTATGACAGAACATTCAATAGGACAGACCCCTATCTATGAAAACTTGACAACTCAAACTACTGGATACAACAGGTGCTCAGAGAGCAGGTAAGCTGTACTTGAAGTATTTTCATACTTTCAGTTTTTAGTCAAACGGTTTCACCTTTTTAGACCAATTTAGAAGAAATGTTGAGGCTGAAATGTCATATATGAAACTGCAGCGGCTCAAAAAAGAAATACGGAAACAGATGAAGAAACATTGTGTGTGCAGCGTGAATTTCCCCATGTTGCACAGTCTTGCTGTATTATATGCACACAGTTTGGCTGACATCTGGAGGCGATATCTTCTTCTTTTGTTTCCTACGATTTAAAGTCTATTAATCAAACGTGCCAGCTGATGACTCAGTGCTGGAGTTTTTGCCTGAGCAAAAATAGAAACTGGGGAAAGGAAATCCACACAGTTTACATAATATTTGTCTTGTGTCACAATGGTTTTACATCAGAAAATTGCTTTCTGATAGGAACATTATCCGCTACACTTGTTGTTTCACCGCAGGTTGTCCAGTCAACATGAAGAGGATTTGTACTTGCAGTGTGATATACCAGATGATGCAATATACAGCAATGATCCAGCATGCAACCTCTCCATCCTCCCAGACTACCAAGAAGAAGACGTGTATATTATGCCAGATTCATGATAAGAAACATCTCTATTCACATCTGCATGTTTTTACTCTATTTACTACATTGATCATTGTATAAATGTATATTTTTATAAGGCCAAAATATGCTGTTGCTTTTTGATACATACTGTAGTGTCTATATATGCAGTATACAGTATTTCAAAGATATATTTCATTATTGTACATCATCTATAACGTTAGGAATGGAATAATATGCATAAATTGTTACATATGTTTTCTTATATTTTGCTGTTTTTACACATCTTTGGTTGCTGCTATTTTTGGCACAGTGCATTTAAGATTGTATTGGACTTGCTGCACAAATAACCACATTTTGAAAACAATCCAAGTTAATCAATTTCATGATAAGATCTGATTGTTTTATGGCATTCTCTGGATACGTCTGGAAATACTGATGAATCACTTTTAATTTTGACCTTAAGTGTGAGCGATTTCTTCACCCTTCTGTGGTAATGTCATGCATGTATTCTGCTGTCCTTGTTTGCATTTTTGCGTTTGGCCCTCCATTAGATTTAGAAACATTTTAGCAGCAGAGAAAATGTATATTTAAGTGTTGTTGTTTTCTTGTAATAGTTTTAAACAGGTTTAAAATAAAACATCTACAAATACAAATAGCTTTTTTAATACACTGAAAAACTGAAAAGAGGTATGTGAATGTGGAAATATGCTCCACGTGTAAGCGCATGCCTTAGTATGTAGACATATGCACTTATATGCGTGGATGGGTATAGTATTCATTATGTTTTATAGAATAGTTTCCATTTATTGAGGTTCTTTATGTGATCAATAAACATTTGCCATTAGCACATTTTGAATATTTATCAGCCTCAAAGTCTGTCATGGGAGGCCACTGTTTACAGCAGCTGCATCACTGATATAGGTCACAATGATTTCATTGAATTAATTCTGTTTGAACAGTGAAACTTATTTTGTTGCTCTGCGTGGTCACCATAAAAAATGTTCTAGAAATTATTTTAAAATTTACATTTTAAAAATGTACAAGTCATGGATTTATATATAAGTTTATGAAGATGAAACACAAACAACACAATATTGGACAATACTAATATAAGAAAAAACAACAACTGAACAATTTAAATTGTCTCTAAGAACATTTTGCAGTTTGCATTTGAATTTGGAATTTGGATTTGAATCTGGATAAATGACAAACCATCCTGTTCCCTCTAATTATTTTAGCCAATAGCCACCTGTTCCATGTGTCTTATTAGGTTTTACAATACTTTTTAAAATACTGTAAATGCAGACAAGACGTACACTGCAAAAATTCACATTTTTATATATGGTATGTGCCAAAAAACACGAAAACATTTAACAAGTACACCATCAAGACTTGCGAAACAGAAGAGACTCACAAAGAGGATGTGAAAATCTTTCTGACCATGTAGCATAGATGAAATCCTATTTACTCTTATTGTACTATAAAAGATCTTAACGGGAGAGAGAGATAGAGTACAGAATAAGAGGTGTTATTCGTGCTTCTCTGGACTTCTAATGGCATAAGATGATGCTTTTATTTTTGATTTTGTTTCCTGTCATCCCGCATTTCATTTCAGTAACCGTTTTCCAGGAAGGCGAGGAACCAGGAGAAAGCCAAATACCAGAGGCTAATGAGTTCATGCTGTCTATCTTAGATTAGGCACAGAAGGGCTTGATAAACACTTTCCCCAATTCTTTCATACTTGTATACTTTGGGTGGTACTGCAACTCAGGACCTTTCAGAATCTAAGATTGAAGACCTTTACATTCACCCACAGTTGTGTAATAACTGAGGATGTCATCCCTGAAACAAAGAGTAACAGGATAAAAACAAAGAATTGAATGAGCAGATACTGGGCACAGGTCTAAACCTACCAACAGAAAAGTGTAATTACAGCTAGCATTTGTGTCTGCAGCTCTGATTAATCACCTATTTATTAATCTGCCTATTTAATCAGTCGACCAGGGTCACTCAATATGCCCCACCCTTTAATACATCTACTTTATTAATTGTAAAACAACATATGCTCATATTTAAGTGACCTTTACTCATACAAAGATAAAAACTTTTAAATACTCATTAGGGGTGGTGGTGTCACTTCTTGGAATAATTACTATAACACTATAAACATTTCAGCGGAACTTGCTGCCAATTTCCGTTCTCTCCAGTTCACTCACCAAATATTACGCTCATCATGGTGCTCTCTTTATTACTATTAAACTCCAAAACCTCGAGCCGCACTTTGGCGTCTTATGAGCTCCTTTGCCACTGTGAATAATTTTTTCTTGTCTTGGCGATCATACTTATCGTAGGATATCTCACATTATTATTTGTTCTTTTTCTAATAACTTATCTCAACAGCACTTAAAATCAAACATTACAACAACAAGCTGTGATAATCTGTAATGAAAATGCATTTACAGTATCGTCGTAGATATGTAATCTGAACAGTCTGGAGTTTACACAACAAGCAGCTTTTTTTGTTTTTGCAAATTCCCATTTTCCCTGTCAAATTAAACTAACAATTCTGTTAGTTTTGTTCTTTAACCAGCCGGTCAAGGCCACAGTGAACACGAGGTCATTAATGGGAAATAGAAGTTATCATAGCTTGACAAGCTGATTTGTCTGGAACACCCTGGCCTTCGTAATCTACAGTGGTTGGTAGTATTTCCGTGGATAAATGACAAATATGAGAAAATATCATGCTCATGTGTTTATTATGAAATGTACATGTTGATATATTCAAGTGCAACAGTTCAGCATGAATAAATCAGAACATTTATTTTTGGTCTTCGTATATTGAAATATATAAGACAAACAAAATAACTACGGTACTTTAAATAATAAATGGCAATAAAATTCCATAGTAAGTAGTACTAAAATATGCTGTAACATAAAACAATAACAAAACACAAATATTAGTTTAGGACCATAAATAGAACTTAAAATAAATAATGTTAAAAAGTTATGAATGGACAGATCTACTGCTTGATCCACAGTGCAAAACAAAACAGTGGATCTGTGCAGCAGTAACATGTTTTTTTATCTTCAAAATAAAGTAATAGTGGATAATTGCAATTGTAATTTAGTTAACCAGCGAAAAACACTACATATGCGGCACTGATAAAATGTAAATTTAAGAACACGTCTTTGTTTTTGTTTTTTACACCATGTAACATATTTTTCTAGTGGCAATGCTCTCCCAAATGTTAGGGTTTAAAGTAAAAAAAAAAGAAAAATCCACTTGCATTTTTTTTCCTCAGGCACAGTGACATTTACTGACAATCAAGTCATTGAAAGGAGTTAGCTTCAACTTTCCCCTACTGTCATAGTGCATGAGGACCATGGGCTCGTAGGCAGCCGGCACGCAGCAGGGGCGAGGGGTCTCTCCTTTGGTAATCTGGTGCAGCCGAGACTTCACCTGCGTGTGCATGCTTGCCGGCTTGTAGTTGTGGGGGCAGGTGCCGTCACAGAAATGCATCGTGTACTCAGCTGGGGCCACCACCCAGTCTGTCCAGTCGATGTCTTTGAAGGACACGGTGATGGACTTCCGGCAGCACCATCCTTGTTCATCGCAGACATCTTCCTTGTTGGAGCGAGGCAGCCTCTTCTTCCGGGCTGGTTTGGGCTGGTTTGTGAGGCCCAACTCCAGCGAAATCGTTGGATTTACCTTCAGGGCATCTTTTCCACCCACAACTATCCCTACATCCACAACCAGTGCCTGACCGTCGTCAGTCCTCATCCACTTCTCCACCTCAGGGCTAATGTCCAGCATCACATCTTGAGTGCTTGACACATTGGCATGGACTGGTGAGTCTATGTGTGTCCATGCAGCAGAGTTTATCGGCTTCCTCCTGTCGACTTTAACTTGAACCTCTCGTCTTACCTCAGGCTGAACTGAAGTGGGTTTGTTTAAAACCTGCCTGGAAATCTTCAGCTCAGCCCGAACTAGTGTCACTTCAGTCTGGATATTGGGGTTCTTATGGAAAACAGCTCTGTACCACTGCATGCATTGACCTGACTGTGGGTGTTCTCCCCTCCGAAGCACTTTTTTTGGCTCCACTAAAGAAAACACAAAAACAAAGAAAGGCATCATTAGAACCAAAGTTGGCAACATCCTGTAATGATTTGACAAAATACATTCAGTCAACATCTTAGCATGGAACAACTGGGAGCAGGAAAAAAGTTGCTCTTTTGCTCTTTTGTCATTGATGACAATAATAAAAACATGTGTTCAAAGTGTAACATCACGTACAAGGTGTGTCTGTCACGCTCATAATTTCTAAAAGCTTGTAGGAATGTGTTTGATGGCTATAGATTCTATTTCCAACCATTCGCATAAGTTTAATCTCTGCACAGATAAATTCCAGGAAATCAGACATCTTTACCTGGAGCAAGAAGTATAGGGACAGAAGTTATTTATAGTCTTCACAACCACACCGGCACAATAGCTTTTGTCTGCGTAAGGTAAGGTGGAGGTAAACTCACACTGCAAGATTTCATGAACTAGTTATGAGATGTTCATTCCTGCTCCCACTCACACTTTCCAACTTTCACATCAGTCGTTTAAGTGTGACAATGGCTAAATTAGGCCTAAATGGCTTCCTGACATCTCCCTATCTAACAAATATCTCACCTGTAGCTGGAAAGAGCACAGTAGACATGGTGGATTGCCAGGTTTCCCTCATCGTCTGGCTGGAGTTTCCTCTCATCTCTCTCAGTTTTTCCCTGTAGAGCTTATACATCGCCCTCAGCTCTTCCTCCGAGGCCTTTTGGGTTGGCCTGGGCCCCTTGTCCATACCCAATGAGCTGAGGATCCCCGTCTTCACCGCCTCCAGAAGCAGGACCCTCTGGCTGTCCATTCTGTCCACATCAGGTGTGCCTTCGTGGGCCATGTGAGGCCGGCTCTCCCCTGAGCTGGAGAAGGAGACGAGGAGCAGCAGCGTGCAGGAGATGAGTGTGAGTGATCTGACCATGGTGTGCCTGCCTGATAGGTTTGGTTTGAGAGTGCAGCAGTGTTTGTCCATGTTATGAATGAAATTCTTGACATGCTTTTATTTATAGAGCTTCTGTGTTGCCACACCCCTGGTTAGTCAGGTGAGCCTGTGATGGGCTCAGCTAAGGCCATATCTCATTATGTAGCAACATTTTTCAGCATTGTATTATGTGTTAACAACATGTGACCTAAGAAATTAGAAATCTGTGATATTTATTCGAACATTTACAGCTTTTTTTCCCCATTTTATTATGCGTCACCTAATCAAATAAATGACCATATACGTCTTACAGTGACTAGTTCTAAGGAGGGGGGCAATGGGCAATTACATTATCTCCTCGAGGGTTAATAATGATAATGTGATAGTTTATTGATCACTATAAGGCTGTGTCTCTCTGCTCCCTTGCAACTCTGCCAAGTATGGTCAGAGGTCAGGATCAATTACAGACCAAAGAGCGACTTAGAGTCTTGTTCACTAGCCCACAAGGTGCTGAAACCTGGGAAGCCCCTTCTCCAAATGCTATAGGCTACCTTCCTGCCGAAGACTACAAGCCACTATATGAACAGTCCAGCCTTACTGTGTATATTCTAATGTATATTCTATATAGAATATATAGTCTATTCTTTTTAGTGACAACATACGGTAAGCTAAGACAGGAAACTCTCTCCAAAAAAGGGTAGAGAGAGTTAATTATCTCTATGTCACCTCTCCCTCCTTAAACCAGCCCAAAGAGGAAATGGCTCAAGGTTAAAAAAAGAGATAAACAAACAAAGAAGTTATATCATCTGTTGAAAGAGGGAAGTGTCTTGACAATTATCTGTCTATCATTACAGAAATCCAATCATCACTCAGCGGATGTAAGGAGCTTGTCAAAGATCAAATGGAGCACTCTGTGAAAGTACTCTATTTTATGATTTTATGATGATTAAAATAGACTGAAAACATATCTGATGTCAGCCTCTACTGTCCTCTACAGTTGGATAAAAGAGCAACATTCCTGCTCTTTCAGTAGTCATTGACAGACTGAAGAGCTGAACACAGGCGACAACTGCGTTTGCACTGTGGAGTGTTGCCAGGCAGTTACTGTACCAGCATATTATGTGAAAATCCTCACTTCTGTCAGTAAGTAGGGTCAGTGCTCTGTTTGATTACATAGTAGTTTCCCCACCCCGTTACGTGGACGTCTGTATCATTGCTGGGCATTCCCGACTGCTGCGATTACTGACTGCTTTTATAGAAAATGTCCATAAAAGTGCATTTATGGCCATTTTTGCCAAATCGTGAACTTGGAAGTATAACATTACCTTTCAGCAACCAGATAGTAAAACTATTAAGTCATGAGAGGGCTAATAAAAATGTAATGAAATGCTAATATACACATTATAAGATCGTGCACTAATAAAACAATAAAAATTGGTCCCACGGAACCATAAAATTAACTATGCGAATGTTAATTAAATTTGAATGGCAAGTCACATTAAATGTCATAATTCAATGCTCATGCATTCAATTTTGAAGGAGGGGTTTCAAGATAAATGTGAGGTTTTGCGAGATGACTAACAGAAATAGGAAAGAAGATTAAAAAAACATTTCTGCTGCACACAATTACGTTATATTTCATTGACTTTTCTCACATCTTTGCTTCTTACATGTGATATGCTTGAGACTTACTCTTTAATATGACTAATGACTAGAAACTATTAAAATGAAACAAACTGAGAAGGGTACGTCACTCTTCTCACAGGTCATAGACACATACAGTCTGTGATGAGGGGTTAGAAGTAGCCATTGCAAGACTGTAAAGGGTCACAAGCCAAAAAGGTTGGGAAACGGAGCTTTAGAATGTCCTGCACCTGCCACAACATCTAGAATCATTTCCTAAATCAAAAGCCAGGATTATATTTGAACATGTGAAGAAGTTACTGCCCAAATACTTCTTTGACAGTGTGAAACGATCATGTGCTTTGCCAGGTGAGCCTACTTTGCAAGTTGAAAGTGTGTGAAAGGTGTAAAGTGACTCATACAAACTGGCACTGTTGTTTGAATTGTCATGTAAGACTCTCACTCTCTTCTCTGGCTATTTCTTGTTTTATCTCTGTTGTTGCATGAGAGAGATAGACAGAACAAAAAACCCAGACTTATTTTGTAATCATGAGAAGAAGTTTCTGTGTAATGAGTGAATTTCATCATACACACAGACATGCTGGCTGATATACACTTCAAATCAGATGAAGATGAAAAATACAGCACATTGCACAATGTCACCAGATGATAGGATAGTAAACAATAAAAAAGTTCTACATCAAATCATGTATATATATATATATATATACTTTGTTCTCTTATCTTTCCTCTTTCTTGTATAGTTGTACATCTCCAGGCCTCTGAAAACAATTTAAATGAAACAATCTAAGAACTGAAAGCCCATTGTTGACTTTGTATTAAGGGGTCACAAAGCAAAAAAGGTTGCTATCACTTGCAGCAGTTTAAAAGTATTACTTACATTGTGCTTCTACTTTGACTTTTTGTCAATATAGATGAATGTGTTGATGGCAAATAAATAGGTGGAGAAAGTGTGCTTTATGTTCCACTGCCATTACACTACTCTTCATTCATTCATTCCTTCATTTATTCATCCATTCAATTACTATTCTTTTTTTTTGCCATTTTCTCCTCCCTTTAGTTTTAATTGCACTGCATTCAGAGTGGCAATGGACTGAACCATTCCCAGAATGCACTTGGCAGAGGAGAAGATATCTACAGGGTTAACATAGATAGACATATAGCTCCATTGCGCCCTCTGGTGGCCCTAAAGCTACAATACAGACTTTAATCACAGATACAAACTAAATACAGCTTTGTTTGAAGTTACAAGGAGCATGGAAAACTTGCGATGTGTGTGTGTGTGTGTGTGTGTGTGTATTTGATGGTTCTGATTGGTTGTTTCATTGAGTCCCATCTCGTTCAAGTAGTTTAAGTACAAATGACCAGAAGAAGCAGTGTCTGTGCCAAACTTTCAGAGATCATAGATAGTTTTAAAGGTTAACACTAGTACCCTTGAGATATTTTTCACCAGAGTTGGTTTCATTTATGTTTTTATTTATGTTATATTGTATTTGTTGCCTTGTATTCTTTATTTCCAGTTCACAGAATTAAAATATCCCCAAATCCTGAGTGTCTGGACTGTCAGAAAACTGGGAGTAGACTCTTATGTCCATCCATCCATCCATCCATCCATCTTCTTCCGCTTATCCGGGGCCGGGTCGCGGGGGCAGCAGTCTAAGCAGGGACTCCCAGACTTCCTTCGCCCCACACACTTCCTCCAGCTCCTCCGGGGAGATCCCGAGGCGTTCCCAGGCCAGCCGAGAGACATAGTCCCTCCAGCGTGTCCTGGGTCTTCCCCGGGGCCGCCTCCCGGTGGGACATGCCCAGAACACCTCCCGAGGGGCGTCCAGGAGGCATCCGGATCAGATGCCCTAGCCACCTCAGCTGGCTCCTCTCGACGTGGAGGAGCAGCGGCTCTACTCGAGCTCCCCGTGTGACTGAGCTCCTCACCCCATCTCTAAGGGAGCGCCCAGCCACTCGGCGGAGGAAGCCCATTTCGGCCGCTTGTATCCGCGATCTTGTCCTTTCGGTCACTACCCAAAGCTCATGACCATAGGTGAGGGCAGGAGCGTGGTTTGACCGATAAATCGAGAGCTTTGTCTTTCGACTCAGCTCCTTCTTTACCACAACGGTCCGATACAGCGCCCGCATCACTGCAGGCGCTGCACCGATCCGCCTGTCAATCTCACGCTCCATCCGTCCCTCACTCGTGAACAAGACCCCGAGATACTTAAACTCCTCCACTTGGGGAAAGGACTCCCCACCCACGCGAAGAGAGCAAACCACCTTTTTCCGGTCAAGAACCATGGCCTCAGATTTGGAAGAGCTGATTCTCATCCCAGCTGCTTCACACTCGGCTGCAAACCGTCCCAGTGCATGCTGCAGGTCCTGGTTTGAAGAAGCCATCAGAACGACATCATCTGCAAACAGCAGAGATGAGATCCTGTGGTTCCCAAACCGGACACCCTCCGGCCCCTGACTGCGCCTAGAAATTCTGTCCATATAAATTATGAACAGAACCGGTGACAAAGGGCAGCCCTGGCGAGTCCAACATGCACCGGGAACAGGTCTGACTTACTGCCGGCAATGCGAACACAGCTCCTGCTCCGGTTATACAGGGACCGGACAGCCCTTAGCAAAGGGCCCCGGACCCCATACTCCCAGAGCACTCCCCACAAAGCGCCCGGGGCACACGGTCGAATGCCTTCTCCAGATCCACAAAACACATGTGGACTGGTTGGGCAAACTCCCATGAACCCTCGAGCACCCGATGGAGAGTATAGAGCTGGTCCAGTGTTCCACGACCGGGACGAAAACCACTCTGCTCCTCCTGAATCCGAGGTTCGACTATCGGACGAATTCTCCTCTCCAGTACCCTGGAATAGACCTTACCGGGGAGGCTGAGAAGTGTGATCCCTCTGTGATTGGAACACACCCTCCGGTCCCCCTTCTTATACAGAGGGACCACCACCCCGGTCTGCCAGTCCAGAGGCACTGTCCCAGACCGCCACACGCGATGTTGCAGAGACGTGTCAGCCAAGACAGTCCCACAACATCCAGAGACTTAAGATACTCAGGACGGATCTCATCCACCCCGAAGCCTTGCCACCAAGGAGCTTGCCAACAACCTCAGTGACTTCGGCCAGGGTGATGGATGAGTCCGCCTCCGAGTCCCCAGCCTCCGCTTCCTCTTCGGAAGACGTGACAGCGGGATTGAGGAGATCCTCAAAGTATTCCTTCCACCGTCCGACAACATCCCCAGTCGAGGTCAACAGCTCTCCACCCGCACCGTACAAGGTGTTGGTGAAGCACTGCTTCCCCCTCCTGAGCCGTCGGACGGTTTGCCAGAATTTCTTTGAGGCCGACCGATAGTCCTCCTCCATGGCCTCTCCGAACCTCTCCCAGTCCTGAGTTTTTGCCTCTGTGACCGCACGGGCTGCAGCACGCTTAGCCTGCCGGTACCTGTCAGCTGCCTCGGGAGTCCCACGAGCCAACAAGGCCCGATAGGACTCCTTCTTCAGCCTGACGGCATCCCTTACTTCGGCGTCCCACCGCCGTGTTCGGGATTGCCGCGCGACAGGCACCAGAAACCTTGCGACCACAGCTACGAGCCGCCGCATCGACAATGGAGGTGGAAAACATGGTCCACTCGGACTCAATGTCCCCAACCTCCCGGGATCTGGGAGAAGCTCTCCCGGAGGTGTGAGTTGTAGACCCTGCTGACAGAGGGCTCCGCCAGACGTTCCCAGCAGACCCTCACGATACGCTTGGGCCTGCCAAGTCTGTCCGGCTTCCTCCCCGCCAGCGGATCCAACTCACCACCAGGTGGTGATCGGTTGACAGCTCTGCCCCTCTCTTCACCCGAGTGTCCAAGACACGCGGCGGAGGTCAGATGATACGACAACAAAGTCGATCATCGACCTCCGCCTAGGGTGTCCTGGTGCCACGTGCACTGATGGACACCCTTGTGCTTGAACATGGTGTTAGTTATGGACAAACTGTAACTAGCACAGAAGTCCAACAACTGAACACCGCTCGGGTTCAGGTCAGGGGCCCGTTCCTTCCGATTACCCCTCTCCAGGTGTCACTGTCGTTGCCCACGTGGGCGTTGAAGTCCCCAGTAGAACAACGGAGTCCCGGGTGGTGCACTGTCTAGTACCCCTCCCAGGGACTCCAAGAAGGCCTGGTACTCTGCACTGCTGTTCGGCCCGTGAGCCGCCACAACAGTGAGAGACCTGTCCCCACCCGGAGGCGGAGGGACGCGACCCTCTCGTTCACTGGGGTAAACTCCAACACGTGGCGGCTGAGCTGTGGGGCTATGAGCAGGCCCACACCAGCCCGCCGCCTCTCCCGCCGGCAACGCCAGAGAAATGGAGCGTCCAGCCCCTCTCGAGGAGACGGGTTCCAGAGCCCAGGCTGTGCGTGGAGGCGAGGCCGACTATATCTAGCCGGTAACGCTCAACCTCCCGCACAAGCTCAGGCTCCTTCCCCCCCAGCGAAGTGACATTCCATGTCCCTAGAGCCAGTTTCTGTGTCCGGAGATCTGGTCGCCGGCCCCTGCCTGCTTCGACTGCCGCCCAGATCTCTCTGCACCGGCCCCTTACGGATCCTCCTGCGGGTGGTGGGTCCACGGGAGGACGGCCCCACGTCGCTCCTTCGGGCTGTGCCCGGCCGGGCCCGTGGGGAAAGGCCCGGCCACCAGGCGCTCGCCGTCGGGCACCCACCCCAGGCCTGGCTCCAGGGTGGGGCCCCGGTAGCGCCAATCCGGGCGACGTAACTGGCCTTGATTTTAAATAATCCATAAGGGTCTTCTGAACCGCTCTTGGTCCGACCCGTCACCCTGGACCTGTTTGCCATGGGTGACCCTACCAGGGGCATACAGCCCCAGGCAACATAGCTCCCAGGGTCATTCGGGTACTCAAACCCCTCCACCACGTTAAGGTGGCGGTTTAACATAGATAGACATATAGCTCCATTGCGCCCTCTGGTGGCCCTAAAGCTACAATACAGACTTTAATCACAGATACAAACTAAATACAGCTTTGTTTGAAGTTACAAGGAGCATGGAAAACTTGCGATGTGTGTGTGTGTGTGTGTGTGTGTGTATTTGATGGTTCTGATTGGTTGTTTCATTGAGTCCCATCTCGTTCAAGTAGTTTAAGTACAAATGACCAGAAGAAGCAGTGTCTGTGCCAAACTTTCAGAGATCATAGATAGTTTTAAAGGTTAACACTAGTACCCTTGAGATATTTTTCACCAGAGTTGGTTTCATTTATGTTTTTATTTATGTTATATTGTATTTGTTGCCTTGTATTCTTTATTTCCAGTTCACAGAATTAAAATATCCCCAAATCCTGAGTGTCTGGACTGTCAGAAAACTGGGAGTAGACTCTTATGTTTTACCTTTAAGACTTGAAATGGTATAAAGCAGGTAAGTGAGGTTAAGATCAAAGATGCAGATTAAGAAGGGACACTAATGATTGTTAAAAAAAAACAGAGGAGGGCAGTAAAAAGAGGAAGATCTGACTTTCATGCCTGACTGGTTCCACTAATGAGCATGGACTATTTGGAGATGACCTGCCTTGGATCACATAGAGAGCAAAACAAAAGGACACCTTCAGACTTCACAGTCTGTCCTTTTGTAGCTCCAGACTCCATCATCAGTCTGGTGAAAAACAAAATCTAGAAATTTGTACACATGGACATTTCATTTAAAGGATTTTTTCTCAGTTTGTGATAATGTTCATCTACTGTAAAACAAGCAAAATGAGTCATACAAACACTGCAGCAGTTACTCAACCATTTTCCTTGTCACATGGATTGATCACAAAATCACTTCCTTGTAAGAAGCTGATTATAACTCTTGTCTTGGGTTGTAATATTGTTTGTTGGTGAGAAAAGATAAAAGGGCAAGGGAAATACAGTGTGATAACACACTATACAGATACGCATTAACAGCGATCTGCAACGATAAACTCACTGTGGATTTGGATATAAAAAACATTAATGTTTGAGTAAAAAAGCACAATTTATTAAGACTTGGACCACACATAGAATTGCTTTATTGTCTCTGCGATTGCAGATTCCTTTCCTTTCGTAAGTGGTTGGTTGTTGCCACAAATGGAAGGTTTTCTGCAAGACGATTTGAAATCAAAACTTGTGGCACTGCACAACAAATATATACTTACATATAATACATTTTACTTTTCTTTATTAAGACTACATTTTTTAAAAACCCACATTTCTAATGAGCAAACAAAATAAAATCTGAGTTAATTGAAATATTCAGCATCAATCATTCAAAATACACAAAGCAATTTTAAACACATTGTTCAAATTTAGAATACATTTAACTTAAAATAAATCTTGCTCAAACGGCTAGTGGCAGAATTAAAATATCCCCAAACTCTTACACCAAGCAAAAATGAACAAATATTTCTGTAGTATTGTTTTATTGGTACTTCTACAGTGAAGTGATTCATAAAGCAATCACAGAAAGACAGAAAAAGACACAGTATGGCGCCCCACCCAGACCAGAAAAAGGGAGAGAAACTGTGGAAAAAAGCTTAATTATTGCATAATTATTATTACCACCCCGTTCTAGTCAAATACCACATTTGGTCACAGATGCATTTCATAAAAAGTAGTCATTTGAAACAAACCTTGAAATCCCAACTTAACTCTGCAGACGCTTGATTTATAACACTCAACAACAGTGAACTTCACAAGAGAACAATGAAGGATTCACGGCCCTCTGGCTTACATAAATGGACATGTGACATCACAGGACAAGGACAACAATCGCCATTGTTGTATATGGAAAAAGCTCATCATGGTACCACTGGGTGACAGACACAGATCAATCACTGCTATTCAGCTTGACATCAAAGCACAATTGTACTGCATCCTCTCTGATGAGGATTTATTCCAGCCAGACAGACATTGTGATATTTTACACCATGGATGAATAGTAGATTAACTGCATCTGACTAGTGTTCAGACAAACACCCTGCATGTACCACAACATATGGAAACAAGTGGATTGCATGTGTTTGTGTTCGTGTCTCTGTGGCTTTTCCCTTTACACTTGCGGGTTAATGCTAAATAATGCAATATCACGGAGACCACATTGTTAAGAAGACCCTAAAGTCTGGGAAGTATTTGTGTATCCGATACTCCTTGACCTGGAAATGCCCTTAACACAGTAAAACCAGTATTTTGTATCTGAAACTCAGAACATCAATAGGGGGTGAGGTCCACACGGCTTCTCACTTCATTACTAAGGTCTAGGTTAACTAACCACAGCACCCACCTCCTTCTTCCACTCCCGATCAGGTGATCAGCTGGCTGGAGTGACCACCTTTTCGGGGACCGGTCGTGCAGCTCGCCACGGGGAGGAGGAGGAGGAGGAGGAGGAGGAGGTGGTGGTGGTGGTGGTGGTGCAGCAGCAGCGGGGAGGACTCTATCCATGCTCCCGGGGAGAGGATGGAGCGCAGTATGGGCTGACTGACCGGAGATCCGCTTTGGGGTTTTTATTGTCTTCAATGATGGACGAGCCGAACATCCTTAGACGCCGCGGTCTACAGGTAAATGGAGACATTTATTCTCATGACAGCACTCGGATGTGGTTGTTTCCAGGCAAACAGGATGAAATGATGATGATGAGGATGGTGAACCATTGGCGACGATGCGAGGGATTTCTCCAGGATTTGCTTTGGGTTTAGCTGTTGACCCGCTCTTGGTAGCCTATATTTTCCATTAAAATGATATTGATTATTTGTTCCCCCTGATAATTAGACTATGTGACATCGCTCGGAAATGTTTATTATCTGTAGCTAGGGATGGTTTTTCCTCATGTCTGGTGCCCATTCATTAAAACAGGCGGTGGCACCATCATGAGTCCATGAATTGTAGTAATCAGTGCACATAATGCACTTAATGAATGCAGTCTGCACAGCAGAACTGATTCCACTATCTTATGTGTTTATTTTGGAGCTCCCCATTGGTGCTTTGGTGAATCTGGTTGCCTTGGTGATAGGAGCATATAAGACCCAAGGGTTCCTGGATGATTGGCAGAAACATCCTTTTAATCTTCTCCTGGGTGCCATGTTTATTACTCAGGAGTGTCCAGAATGGGAATAATGAATTGAGTTCATTCATGTGTATATTTCCTGCATAAATTAAGTAGTGAAAGCTTCTACCCCTGGTCTATTATGAAGGAGGCGATGTTGGGTTTGTGATGAAAGACAGTCCAAACTGGGTGTTCCCATTCAGTTATTGTAATTGGTTTCTTTCCCACTTTACATTCATCTGCAATTTCATTATGTTGTGAAAAAGAAAACACAATGTTATTCTTCATTAAGTACTGTATTAGTAGTTTACTATGTTCTGATTAGTGATGAAGTTTAAAGTACAGTAATTTAAACATATTTTCTCTGCAGAAATGTCCATGTTTAGGTATGTTTTTACCCACCTTGTTTTTAAATGTGACTTTTACATTATTGAGATGGACTCTCCTTAGAAAAATGGAGAGGATGAAATCAGTGCAGGGAGCCTCAAAATGATTTCGTGCACAAGCTCTCTCAGTCCAACAGAGTGCCACCCTTCCCTGTCATTCAAATCCTGATTGGCAAGGGTAGTTTTGCAGTTGGCTGAGCTCAAACACAGTAGCCATGGGCTACTGAGGATTTGTATCCTCACCAATAAATAACTTGCAGATCCACTTGTCATGCAAGAAACTATGCCACGCTGCAGCTAATGATATTTACAGTGCATTGAAAGGAAGATAAGTGGGAGTGACATAGAAATCCATCTGAAGAACTGCTGTAGCCTTATTTTTTTAACATGCCTGTTAAGACAGCAAAAAAAATCTTCACATTTCTCCCTGTTTATTCTGAGGAGTCAATGTGTGTTTTAATAGAAGCAGAAATATATTCAAAATGAGAACTGTCCCCTGATAATGAAAAGATATTGATTTATGAAGAAGCCCTCTCACCAAACAATAAATATCCCTCTATGCTCAAACAGCAGTAGCTGATATCTTCAATTCAAAGCAACGTTACCATGAAAACATGGAAAAGGCCATTTTTAAATAAAATACTCTTATTTCATTATTTCCCGCCTCTTCTTTTCTAGAAAGAACTGAGTCTTCCTCGCAGGGGAAATGTGTAAGTATTATCATCTGACTTATTCTGTGCTCTCTTTCTCTCTCCCTGTCTCCTTTTTCCTTCCTTTCTCCTCCTCAAACCAGACCAGCCAGTTGCTTGTCACTTGACAGCTTTATTGTGCATGCATGCCCTATTTCACACCAGTATTCATTTACTTGACCCTCTCCTGAGGAGAACTTGTGAAGCTGCTTATGGGGATTGCCTGAACGTCAGAGCACTCTCACTGCTCAGACAGGTTTTACATAAACTTGGAGAGGGAGAGCAGAGATAAAGTGCAAAAACCTCTGATGTGATAACAGTGAAAGACTTAATGTGCGAGGAATCATCTCAGTATGTGAGAATCAATAAGTTGCACCTCCCTTATTGCTAAAAATCCATGTTTATTGAGAATATACATTATATCTGAATCAGTTTTTCCCATTTTGCTAAAGTAGACTTAATAATCTGGTGTCCATGATCATGTATGAAAATATGCAAACTAGACAAACAAGCTGAGTCAGCTCGTACAGGTAACTGCTCAGTGGGGTTTGTTTACCTTCTAAATCTTTTTCCTGTCCAGAATTCAAAAGCAATCGGTTGATGATTAATAGGACATTTACGCAGTAGTAACAGTTCATATGAAGTTTTGTCCATAGAGGAGTGACACACATAAACAGCATGAAGGAACTAGCTTGTGAGTTTGCTGCTCAAACTGGAGTCGCCCCAGTCAGAACAACATCAATCTCTTTAACTCTAACCTGTTCAGGGATTTTCCCCTGTCTTTAGAGAGGAGATTAAGCCTAAGATTAAGTCAGAGGAAATATCAGAATCACGGGAAATGCTAACAGCAGAACACAGATGACAGATTTAAACATTTTAAATGTTTCTGCGGCTCACATGCTGCTTTTCCCCTGCCAGTCAAAGTGTCTGAGACAAACAAGGAAATATTAATTTTGGGTGTGTCAAGGTCGGTATTTCTGTAGCCTAAAAGAGTTTTAGGGGTTGCACCCTGTATGTCTGAGTGATCGAAATATACAATTTATTTTAAATAGCTTCATCAATAACTTCAGAATCAGAAATAAAGTATTTCTGATTCTGAGGTTATTGATGAAGCTATTTAAAATAAATTGTATATTTATATTTATATTTATATTTCATTATAATATTACTGCATTATTGATAAAAGTAAATGGTTTCACTCAGATGTTTCAGTAGGGACTTGTGGGGTGTCTGTGGAAAAGTTTAGTGATTTAAGTGATTTGCTAAGATTTCTCTTTGGTGTTTTTTAAACTGTATTATAGCTTAGCAGGTGTGGATTAACTGATTAGGGCCACTATTTACTCCCTGTTTGTAGTAATTTAGTTTAAAAAAAGGAATATGCACCGTGTACATTTTGACTCAAGCACACAAGCCATTCCCAAACAAATTACCACAAACCAACTAACAATGAATCTGAGGCTTTTGGGGCTCCTGAAGGTCTGGATAAATTATTATATAGTATAGCCCTGCTTTTGAAACTGTTGATTTCAGCTTCTTAATATACCAGAGGGCTGGAATGGAGAATCTGACCGATTGTTGGACCTCAGATCCAGGAGGAGCAATGCGGATTCCGTCCTGGTCATGGAACAGTGGACCAGCTCTCTACCCTTGCAGGGTTACTAGAGGGGTCATTGCCCAGCCAGTCTACATGTGTTTTGTGGACTCGGAGAAGGCTTACGACCGTGTCCCCCAGGGAGTCTTGTGGGGGTTACTGAGGGAGTATGGGGTATTGGGGCCATTGCTAGTAGCTGTCCGGTCCTCATATAACCGGAGTGAGAGTTATGTCCGTATTCTGGGCAGGAAGTCAAAGACCTTATCGCTGGGTGTTGGGCTCAGCCGGGGTCGTCCCTTGTCACCGATTCTGTTTCTTCAGCACGCATTGGGGTGGTTTGCAGTCAAGTGTGAAGTGGTCAGGATGAGAGTCAGTACCTTCAAGTCTGAGGCCATGGTTCTCTTCTGGGAAACGTGAATTGCAGGCTGCAGAACAGTGTGTTTACTCCTGCGACCACCAGCAGCCCTCCTCCCATGTCTCTAGAAACGCTGTATTTTGCACATTTATATTTCTGCAGATTTATAAATACGTGGGACTAAATTGTGTGTATAGTAAGTGTTCTTGTATCTGAAAACAAGTATATACTGCTATATATGTAAAAAGACACGTAATGCTTATGTTACCATATTCTAATATTTACAACACTTTGAGGAGTGGCTCTCAATTTCACCATTGTACACCGGTAACCTCAGTATTTAAAACAGGTGAGAGTGCATAGGTTAAAATAAGCAAAGGTCCATATGCTTAATTGCAGGTGATGTGTTTAATAAGTTAAAACAATAGAGTTAGACTGCGGTGGAAACGCACACAGCAATGGGCTGAAGGAACTTTTTAGTTCCTTGAAAAGTAGTTCCTGGGGATAAAAGTTCCGGGTATTTTTGGTGGAAAAGCAGCTCATGAAAATCTCAACAGTCGCTGATGACAAAAATGCAACATTCACTACTACTCGTAAGGTTTAAAACAGAAAATTGTGGCTTAGATGCGACTTGCTAGGCACGTTTGACATTTATAGATTTAAAAAAAGATGTTAAGCTGCAGGTGTGTGAGTGTTGTTTGAATGTCGATATCACCGGTAATACATTATTTCTCAGTCTTTCTATTTTTCGCTGGGTGGTTCATTTGTGTTGTCGTTGTTAACGCAATTTTTCCGACAGTACTTGAAGGCATCATTAGTTCCTCCTCCCTCCGGCGCGAGCTGACGCGGCTGCGCGGTGTGGCGTTGCTCTTGCTGCTGGAAAGTTTGTATCACTCTTTAGGCTATATTGCGACGAAGATATCACACGATAATGTCGCATCCCGCGGAAGACGGACTATTTCGGAAATTGTGTTGGTGACAGGGAGAAGGAGCAGAGCGGACATGGCCGTTGCAGTCGCTCATCACCACCGAGCTGCCGTGCCGTGGGTCTGGGGTCAGTTTGTACCGAAGCTGAATGGAGTGTCTGCCGTTGGACACTGCGTACTGGCCTAACCACCACCAGTAATAACAACTCCACAGTAGAGACTGTTTAACATGATGCTCCTACTTTAACAAGAGGATAATTATCGCTATCTGGATTAGATTTATCGGTCACCACCACCACCACCATGTCTGACCAAAACTACTATTGGACCGTGTTGCCGAGCTACAAAACTAGTTTTGTGACTGGGGCCATGATGAAAAGATCAAAAAGGTAACGACGACACTGCCTACTTTAATAATAGACTCTCTAAATGTGCAGACAAAAGCGATACAGTCTTGACTAAATTGCCGCAAAGCGAAAACGTCTGCTCGGCCTGTAGTTGTCATCAGCTCCCCGCTGAGCTGTGCCATTCACTGTCTGACAAACAGCAAATTGTTGAACGTTTACGCTGAGCTATTTGATTCACAGCACGTTAACGCAACCCCCACGGTGTTTGGTAACATTATCAGCGTACAGCTCAGACTGATAATGCCATTGTGGTGTCTGTGATCGCCGACGGTACGTTACTGTAGGCTGTATGTCGGTTACATCCGCCCCAGTTTTTGTTTCCGACAGAGAAACGTGGCCATTATAGAGTGTTATGTATGTGGGCAGACTGCATTGTCTGCTACCAGCTGTCGCATACAGCGACACAAAGTCCCAGTGTTGATCGATACACTGATGTGGTTAGTGGGACTGTACTGTTGTAGATGTGCTTTTATCTCTAAGATAAATTTAATCAGCCCTCACACAGTAGAGCAGTAAAATGTGCCTTTCATGCCCTGTAAGGACTCAATGGACTTTGGCAATCAGTGAGTTCATAGTGATCTTATCGTAATTTATGGCATTTTTATTTCCTTTGTGATAATCCCAATATTTCTATAGGGAAATGTTGTTTTGTTGTGATTCTGGCATACTATGCATCTATTATAGCTGCTGTCAATGTCATAAATTGCAAGACCCATTGCTAACGAGTGAAGTTCTGGAAGAAAACCTATGGTCTCGTCTTTAAATGTATGTAATATAGCTTTCCTAACTATTAGCAGGCTGCTAACGACATTCTGTGGAGGATCAAACTATCCACTTTTTCCACGTAGCTTGGGAACATGCATCAGTCATGTAACCCATTCAACACAGCGTGACATTGAATGGAGCTCAGTGAATAAATGCAGCCCTTCACCATCAGCAGACATGCAAAACACACAGGCCTCTACATTCATCATGCTACATGGCTGCCTGCAGGGTCCCTACAAACCACTATTGTTGGTGCTAAATATGAGTAGCCTTATCATCAACTGATGATAAAGCTCTCTTGTGGTCACAGTGTGATACAGTGATGCTTTCGTGCCATTTTTTTGTCTCTATAGTGTGAAAAGGGTGTGTGTTTATATATTTTCTGATCAGAATAAAATGGTGTACACTCACAGTGTCGTCCTGTGGTTGGTGTGCAGTTGAAGCCAAAGTCAAGCATCTATTGGCTCTTCCTTCTCTCTGTTGCTGTGCCGTCTCTGCCACTTTGAGTCTTTTTGGGTTGGGGGCCATATACTGTGTGAATATGCCTCAGCACCGACCCAAAAACGTCAGGCTCTGTTGTTGTCTCAGCCCCTCAATTATTTTAGGTCATTGCCAGAGAGAAAGAGAGATGGCTTCGACATCACCAAGATGAAACAGAAGGCATGATGGGATTATTATTCCAGCTTTGTGGGAAACATGAAAACAAAAGGATCCATAATTCTATTCTGAATGAAGACTTAAGCACACACAGAGTGAGCACCAGGCATACAGAGGCCTCCAGGCACCATATATGCACAAACATACAGGAGTGGACAAAATAACATTTGAACTTTAAAGTAACTGCATCATAATTACACTAGCATCTATTTGGGTGAGTCGTGTTCAGAGAAATGCTGCTTAAGTATTACCGGTCTGCCAGTCACCACTTTTATATGTGACTTTTCAAAGAAAAGGGTTTCGTTAGAGGAGCTCCAAAGAAGTGATTGACCGATTTTGCATTCGTCAAAAAAGCTGCACAGTAACAATCTTATAAATATGCCAAATTTGAACACAACTGGTCCAGCAAAGTGGAACACTGGTTGCAAGTTGAAGCCAAATAGCAGGGCAGAAGAAAACTTTCATCAAAACAACACAAACGATCAGCCTCAAATAGCAGCAGAATTGAAACAACACCTCTTTAATACAGTCAAAACTGTACATGACCTTTTTAAAGGTTGGTGTGTTAGACACAGCTGCTATATCTTTTAGAAAAAGCTTGTATCCAAAGTTGCATCTGCTGAACCTCTGACTGCAACGGAAAAACAGTCTGATCATTGATTTTCTTACCGATAGATCAGTTTGTGTTGTTTATGTGAGGATAAAGATTGTGTTCATCCATGATGATGGATCTTTAATGGTATGGGCAGTATGTAATGGCCTGCACAGTTATGTCATGGGAGTCACTGGGTCTTCTCTCTTTCTCTGCATCGTTGTGTAACAGCCAGACAAGGCTGTTTTATAGGATCAGGTGCTCCCAGTGGTACAAGCACTGCTCTTTCCACATGTTTCCCATATTATCACATGAAAATACTTCAAGACACAGGAGACCTCATCAGATCATCATTGATACTTCAGTGTAATACCTTACTACATAGTCCATACTCCTCCTTATTTGCTGGATATTCATTTATTCTGTTTTTCCATTATTTTGGTAACTCCTGTAGTCAGAAGCACTTTTATTCTCTTAAATATAAGAACATAAAAATGTGACCTGCTTAATTGGTGCCAAATGTAATACATATATGCATAATGCATACTTTCTGTGAGTGTTTGTATATATTTACATACATATGTTTGTAGCTATGCATGCATGTATGTGTATGTATAAACACCATTACCAGTATCATTACAGTTATCAGTGTTTTCCTTATCACGATCAACAACTCAAGTTCATAGGTTGACCGTGTTTTATTTTACCTGGCTGTTTACTGCACTGATAACAGCCATGTTAAACAACATGTGCTGTGTTGGTAATTGCATTGCATAAGCAAATGTTTTCTCTCTTCTGTTTGTTTTCCTCCTCTCACAGTTCCCGTAACAACAAGAGAAGGAGTTTGGCGGTCGGCACCCCGTCGCCCACGCTCTCACGACCCCTTTCTCCTCTCCCACTTGCCACAGGTACTTGCGTGTTGTTTTTAGTTTGCATGTCTGCTTGGCTCAGTGTGTGACATTGTTTAGCAATTAGATTAGAGGCTAATTACACGTATGGTACGTTGACGTGATCACATGGAAAACAGACGAGTGGGTGAAGATGGAGTGAAGAGATGAAGGGGTTCATCTGAGGCAGGAGACCACTACATTATTTTTTTTGTCTAGTATATGTACTGTTTGTGCCTTCAGCCTTGTTTTTGATGCTGTATGTCACAAGACTGGCACTGGTTTCCCAGTGGTGTGTTCATCAAGTTTTTTTCCACAGTATAGTGCTTAAGACATACACTAGTTTTCCTCCTCATGATGTTATTTTTTCATTTAACTTCCTCTAGGCTACTCATTCCTTGCTATATGGAGACTCATTAATGCTCTGCACCCATTTTTTTTGGGTGACTCAGGGTGTGGTAGTGCTTTGCCCTCAGGGGAGTATGAAAACCCTTGAGTGACCCTTTTGAGAGTATGTGGTGTAGTGTGATAAACAACAGGAGTCCCTGCAGTCTGCTGAAACTGAGCTTTTTTCCTACTTAACTTCTGTGGGTTTGTTACTGTAATTAAAAGATTTTATTGTTCCTGGTTGAACTGTGAAGTAAAACTAGTTCCAAACTGAAAATGTAAATTGTAAAAGGGCGCAGCCAGTGGAATTATTCAACATATGAATAGTCGTATGCATAGTTTATTTCAGCTTCTACTCATTTTCAAAGTTTGTAACTGATTTTATTTGTTTCTTCAGCTGGCAGTAGCCCTTCAGAAAGCCCCAGAAATGTCTCTGCCAGCACCTCTGCCAACTTCCAGTTTGCCCGCAGGTGAGAATGAACTCAAATGCTTTTTAATATGGATTTGTTCTAAGGCATTTGAGCTCAGCCACATTACTACAGTAGTATTTCCCTACATAATACAAAAACTGGAAAATTGCTAAGACTGATAAAATGCGAATGCCTCCAAAAACAGTGGATTAAATGCATATTTTAACACTAGAGTAGGTTAATCTTTCTTTCTGCAAAGATGTAAACTGACAAAACTGCAGACACCTTAAAGGCAGAATGAGTGGGATTTTTCGGTTGCGGTTTGTAAACACAACATTCAAAGTTGGCCCCGTACACTGCTAGCTACTATTTTTGGAACGGTACGTTTGTTGTCATGGAGAAGCCGATACTTTAGCAACCTAATTAAGCTAACTGTGGGCACCTACCTGTCCAACAGAAAACAGGGCAACTCTGCGTTGCTCTTCGTCCCCATCCTCTCCTTTAGTGCTCACCAGCGGGTGAAAGCCAACCCCAGATCCACTCTTGTTTTGGAACAAGCTTTGTCCGCTTGGCGCTTCGTCTCGCTGTATTTGTGCTTTTTCGGCGCTGTGTCCGCCATTTTCGTAGCTTAAGAAAATACAGGCAGAGGACAGGGTATCTGCAGATACAAACACCGCCACACACATTTAGTGGGTCATAAGTGATGACTGAGAGGGATTATTTTTGAATGAGTCTATACGTTGCTTTATAGGAAAATCCTACTCATTCTGCCTTTTTAAGTTGAAAGCATGAGAAATAAACACTAATAGAAATATATTGCCATTCATGATTAATTCAACAGTAGTAACCAGAGCCTGCAGTGAGAGCTAGAGATAGCCAAGCTGTTTGATTAGTTACTTTTTTCTACCACAGTTAATGCCCAACCAAGCCAAAACCAAACCAAAACTTAACCACAACATCAACATTTTTCACTTATTTTAAGCTAAATCCAATAAAAATACGCTAAAATAACCTAAGAAACTTGGTTTCTGTGGAACATGCCCTGGCTTGTCCCTGTGATGGAAAAAAGGCAATGGAGAAGCAAGTCCAACCAGCTGAAAGGCCCCAGGGCCACTTGCTGGACATGGGTCTTGGCATTTGTCAAGCCAATTAAGGCGGCAAGTCGGTGCACACACTCATTACTCAGGGCTGCTGTGATTATGGGGGAAAATTGCAAAGCTTGCCCTCTCAGCACTCTTTATGCAACTGTGTATAGAGTCACTGGGATTTAGAGGAGTAGTAGCTGGAACTGGCATCCTTGTTCAATAGCAGAAAATAGTGTGTGGTTGACTTGCTAGTAAGGAGATTTTTGGCAGAACAACAACATGTAGGCTCATTCTGAAGGAGATGCTTAAAAATAGTGCCGTAGATACTTACGAGTATACATATGAGATGTTTTAAGAATATGCTGCAATTGTGTAACTGGATGTACTTTAAATCTATATGCACCTTATCTCAAATATCACAGGCCTTTAATTAGCATTTAATGTTGCAGTGCAGTATGGCATATTGCAGCATAAGCTTGAGGACGGAGAGGGGATGTCTCCTGATAGAATTGCCTTGCACGAGCCTGCATGACTCATCTAAATTTATTGAGACTTTTTAAGCTGCCAGTGTGGCGACAGATGCTATGACTGCACTTTTGAGAGCTCCACTGGGTTTATTTGTTATTTACACAAGCTGTATAGCCCTGCTGTTTGTGCAGTTATTTTGTCACGTAAACATGGAAGAGCCAGACACGCAATAGTTGGCCTTTATGCATAGGATAAATAAGTCTTTTTAATGCAAATGAAGGAATAAACGTGATAAGGAACCATTTCAAGGGTGGGGCATAATCGTTTAGCTGCAGCTCCTTCTTCACCATTAAAGACGCTTTTTTTAACCTTAGGGTGTGAGGACTGCCAACACTCTGGCCCAAAAAAGTTTTTTTCCCTTGTACAACCAAGGCATTGATTCTCACATCGATTTTAAAACCTTGTTTTTAATCTTAGCTTCTATCCTCTTAAGCCTTGCGGGCCCTTAATACAACAACCTAGTATCAGTAGCGGATGACATATACACATCGGGTGTGAACCAGATGAGAAAAAACACGCCGTACTAATCCTCAGATCTCAGTCACACTCGGAGCAGAACCATTCAATTTCATTGTGTCACCCCTGATTTAGCTACATGTCCCCAAGAGCTGGTTTGAGCGAGAAAACATTTGACCATCCTTGTCATCACAGATTGAATCAGTGAGGGAAAGTGGGCCACGTCCCCAGAGTGCCATATTGGATGGAAAAGTAGGGGAACAACGGAGAGAGAGGCACTGTTACGAGTGGAAATTTCACACATGAAGGTGGAGGTTTTCTGTTTGTAGTAGTGGTCTGGGTGGGTTTTTCATGGTGTATGTGTACATGCTGTTTATGAGTGTATTTTGTTGCTTTGTGTGTGTGTATAATGAGTCATGAGCGAAGTGTCTGTTGGTCTCAGTGCTGCAGTATGAAGTAGTCCGGCAGGTGTTCAGCAGCAGCAGACTGCCAGTGGCTGCGAGCTATGATAGACAAACAGGGCTATGACTCTGACAGCCAGACTTATTCTGTCACTATCATTAAATTGTTAATTTTCTCTCTCACTTTGTGTCTCCGCCTGCCCCTCTTCCGCTTTCTCTCTCTTCTTCTCCATTTGTGTCATCCTCTTTTTGCGTCGGTATAGCCAACTGGCCCGCACTGAAAGGTAAGAAAATGACTGGTGTTTTCTTCTTTTTATCAACACAATTTCAAGCATCAGATGTTATCACTTTAATCTTGCATGGGAAGATCGTTTAAAAAAAAAGAGAGAGAGAGATTTGCAGTTGCAAAAAGATGAAGCTTTGAAGATTGGAGTGAGTCAACAGGATGTGTAGGTTTCATAAGTGATGGGGAGCTACCACTGAGCTTTGTTTGTTTCTGCAGAGCGGATGGGCGAAGGTGGTCTGTGGCGTCAGTTCCCTCTTCTGGATACTGCACCAATGCGCCCAGTTCATCAGTATCAGTAAGCTGAATCTCTTTCTGTGTTTCTCTCAATGTCACTGTCTTTATTTCCCTGCAATCATTAGTGCCAATGAGGTCTGTCTCTTTCCTTTATCAGATGTTCAACCTCTTTCCAAACCACTGCCATGGGACCATTTAGCTCCTTGTGTTACTTAAACTCAGTGTATCAATCAGTTTACGAGGCGTGGTGTCTTATAAACTTATGGTGCTGACTGACTGAACTGTAAATACCATCAGATTACATACAGTGTAGGAAATAAATCCACCTATAAATGGTTGTTGATTTACAGTAGACCCAGTTTACAGAGTGAGTTCTTTTATAAAGGTGCTCTGCACCGGACCGTATTTTAAATGAGCTGTGAAAGTGTGTTTTATACCTTTTTGACCGACAGCGGAAAGACTGCAAGCATATTTACTATCTTTACTATCACTCGTGGCAGACTCTTAAACCCCATAGACTTGAAAAAGGGCTGTGAAAAGTTTGCAGAGCACGATGCTCTAGTATGTGCAAGCCAGTGAACATATACACATGATCACAAGCTCGACAGCATCTCGTGTGAGGATTTAGAAAGAAGGATTCAAAACTAGTGTGTAGTGACATGTAGCAGCATGCTCATTTAGGCTGTAGAAGCATTGTAATTAGCTGTATTTTGGCAAAAAAGCACTTCATAATTACTGGACATAGAATGGAGAACATAGAGGTAAATTATGTTGTAGCAGAGGTTGGAGAAAGGTCTTTTTCTGCTGTGAAAACGTGTGTCTCTGTTGGAATCAACTGGATCTGCCATTGGTGAAGAAACAAACTTCTAACGTTTTACAACCATTTTTCACACGGGGTGACAGTTTTATATTCAGAGGCAGGTGGAAAACCTCACACCATCACAACACTGTAACTTGACAGTCTGGTCGACCATACTTTCTGCAGCCAGTTGACTTATACAAAACAGCTGACTGTAGATGGATGTTGTATCCCTTAATGACTCATAACTGGATAGGATATGTCTGATGATGATGCATCTCTCCATCATCAGCCTCATAACACTTTCCACTGCAGACAGGAAATAGGAATGAATCCTCAGATGCCTTTCCCAGAGTTTTCCTGAAATGATTTACACAGTATAGATATGATTAAAGATGAACAGTTTTATACATACATGACAGTTAAAATGCACAACATTTTACTCCATATGGTCTGTTTTTCTGGCTGAATTCAACTTAGTATTTTTAGTGATTAAAAAAACTTGGTTGGAAAGTCTTTTATAGTTAATATTTTACCATGTGACCATCCTTATTAATTATATGACTTCATACCAAAAAGATTTGAGCTGTGCCCTGTGTAGCCCCTTTTCGACTGAGGGAAAGTGCAGGAATAATAAATCTTATCACTAAAATAACACTGGTCTTGTTGAAATGCATGCTTTCTTTTTCCTGGATGACATCATAAATGAGTAGGGACTGTACAGCACTTCACATTTCCTCACCCAGCTTTTCCTTTCGGGACAAGTCAAAGGCAGGCAGCGCGCTGTGCTGTCCAGCTACGCCCATCGGCTATTTGTTGATGGTTTCTGTGTTGATTTTCTTGAGATTTTGTCTTGAAAGTCATTACTGAAACTGTAGTTGGATGTAAAAACAATACCCTGGTCCTCTGTCCCGGCTGTAATTTTGTATGGCCAACCACATGGCTTGGAGACGGTGAGGTCAGCCCTCCCCACACAATGCTCCTTTCAGGCTCGCTGTCAGTGAGGCCTTTATGCTGCTCTCGCTCGCTTCTGACGCGTCTCTAGTTTCCTCCTCGGGTTATCTTTCTGTCCCTCTTTTTATCACTTATTTTCTGTTTCTTCCTTGCTCCTTCTTTTTTTCCCTGTCTCTCCTTTCCTGTTAGTTTATTTTCTCTGTTTTCCTTTCACTTTGTCTCTCGGTTAGGCTCTTCTCTTTCCTCCAGTCAGATGAGCCACTCTTCCTTTTGCTCTTCCTCCAGTGAAATGCAAGATCCCAGCCAGATGGGAGTTCTCATAAATTCCAGGCTGCGTTTCACACATTTTGGCTCAGAAAGAGAAAACTAATGCATGCATAGCCAACTAAACAGCCGTTGCTGCAGGGCATGCTGCAGCAGGAAAGAAAAATCCTGCTTTAGGAGAGCAGAACACTAAAGCTCATGGAGTAATTTTTTTTTTTTCAAACTGGAAAGGGATTTTTGATGTTTTACTTTACTGCAGCCTTTTTCAGTATGTCCTTGTTAAGTGTTACATCTAATTCAGATCTATAGTGGAACATGAAAGCCTTTAAGATGCTAAGTATTAACAGGATAATGATTGAATGTGAGAGAGCAGTGGTGTGAATCTCTTATTAGAGGAAGCCTTTTAACACACAATGTTATATCATCAAAGCAGCAGAAGAACAACCTGACATGGATACATGTAAATGTGCAAATGAAAGTAGACAAAAGTAGGAAATAAGTTTGAGTATTCAGCCATTGACTGTTTTTTATTACATATTTAGAATATAATCCAGTACACTGACCTCTGTACACTATTCTTTCTCACTTTCTACATCTCTCTTTTACATATCCCTTTTCTCTTTACCCCCTCTGTACTTTTCCCTCCCAGTCTTCTTCTTCCCAGGAGTTATTGCACCAGTTGCCCTTCCAGCCCACGCAAGATGATCTCCACTTCCTGTTCAAACATTTCCGGAGCACAGAGAGTGTGGCGGACGAAGAAGGAGCGCACCCCTCGCCCCCTGTTAGGATCCGCTCACGCAGTCTCAGGTAGCTTGGAACTATACTGCGCAGATGTATGGTCTGCTCGTTTTTGTTACACTGCACTCCACTGGGAGAAGTGATAATCTCATTAGATTAGTTTGATTTGAATGGGTGGAACCACAGAGCCACACCTCCCTTGGCTGATGTTGTAGGTTAATGTTAAAATGAAGCCCTTAAATAGGGAAAGAAGATAATGTGAAGTCCACCACTGCTTACATTACTAATGTTAATTTATGAAACAAAATTATTTCATATATAACATACTATTGTAACCAGGTTTAAAATAAGTAGCAAAAGTGCTAAATTTAAGTATGTCTGTATGCTAGCAGTATGCTGTGGTGTTGATGGACACTGTTTTCCCACAATGCAGTGCACAACAGAAATGGAGGAGCTACTCACAGCTAGTAATATTAACACCTCAGCCTCACACTTGAGCTAGTGTGGCCAAACTTCAGCCACGCCCTACTATTTTAGCTGGGTTGGTTAGCTAGTTAGCCATGTTAACCTTTCTAGTTTAAACAGCTCATGTAAGCCTATAGTTCAATAGGTAACTGAATAGCTAACCTGTTGAACATCAACGGCATCAGACCTTTCCTGTTAGCTAACATTTACTTGTCAGTTCTTTAGCCTAGCCTAGAGGTATGTATAACTATAACTGCAATGTGATGCCAAGCTGCTTTTGCTCCACTATGCTTGGAAAATTCTGCGGAAGATGCTAGCTGTGGAGCTCATATGAAGCCCACCACCTCCAGAAGGTTATGGCATACAATGAGCAGTAGTGACAGACACCCTACCTGCTGTACATTTTCCCTCTATTACACAGCTGCTTACCCAAACATGGATTTAAAATAAGTTTCTGATAGACAAAATGAACCATTAGCAGTACTACAACCACCAAAAAGTAGAAGTGGTTGTTTTTTTTTTTTTTTACTTAAAGGGCAGCGGTCACAGTCAAGACTTGTGTACAACAAGGTCTTTATCATTTGTTGAGTTTAAACATCTTAACACTTCTAATTTAAAGTTGATGAGAAAATGTGAAATGGTCCAGTATATACTCAAGTCACACTTTTGCAATGACGTCGTCTTGTGAACTTTCTAGTTTCTTTATACACACTATACATCCAGCAAAGAAGCATTTTCTTTCCGATGGTTTGTTAATTTGACCCCTGATCTGTTTTGGTTGGCTAAACTGTTGGAGTGCATACCTTATTACATTAATGTAACTGACTTATGTTATGCTATTAAAAACGCATCTAAATTACTGCACATATTGACTATGGAAATAGATGAATATATTGCCCAAAAATAGCTCCCAAGGGTGTGTAAAGCATTTCTTATTGCCCTAGATAGTTCCCAAGGGGTTAACTGTTGCCATTGCTCTCAAATAAAACCACTGCTATGTAACTGCAACTGTTGTGGTTACCCAGAAATAGTGAAGTGCATGTCACATGTTGATATTGTTATTTGTAGTATGTGATGTATAGGGGCACCCAGGGTGGCTATTTGTAACGTTTGTGATGACAGTACATTGATTTGTAATGTGTACGGACAGTTTTAAAGGTGCCCTCTTGTAACTGAAGCCATGTGCACACAACAGATGTGGTCATGAATACTGCAGATGAGAACCTGATCTGAATCACGTCATTTTCAAACATGCTGTGTTTATGACCCGGGGTGGCAGTAAACAATATTTGCAATTTACCCATAAGAAAGTTGTAGATTTTGTGTAGCTTTAATAAGACGGTTTTTGAGATTGACATTGTTTTATGACTTCAGTATAACAGTGTTTGTCTGTTTGATTACTAAGTTTATTATTATTAAGTACTTGTGTAGCCTCTCCCGTCTATCACTCCTCCATCCCCTGATCAGTTTGCAAATTAGTTCTATTGTTTTTATGTGATTCAAATTTAACATCTATAAATTATTAACTTTATCTGTGCAAAAACATGATCTATCTCTGATCTATTTTTCTGTTTTGCTCTTTTACCTGTTTGTCATCCAGCCCTGGACGGACCTGTGGAACATTTGACAATGAAATTGTCATGATGAATCATGTCTACAAAGAGCGCTTTCCTAAGGTATAGTCAGTGCTTTTCTTGCCTTTTTTTTCTTGCTTTCTTTCTCTCTCTGATCTGTATTTGCTAAACATCTTCAGTGGCCCTAATGCATCTCCATGCGAAAAAACGATCTACAAACGTGCGCATGAGCTTTTTTACATAAGGAAATCAGGACAGGAGATTTAAACGCTCCTGGCAAAGTCAGAATCTTGACTGACTCACTCACCTGTGGGGAGCAACTTTAAAGAAATTGTTAACACAATACTGCTGTCACCGTTTTAAATGAAGTCTTCCATCTTGGTTGTTTCCCAGGCGACAGCCCAGATGGAGGGTCAGCTGCTCGACATCATTGCAGAGTGTTCCCCAGGCACTGCTCTGCCCCTGGCTGATGGTGTGCTGGGATTCATTCAGCACCAGCTGGTGGAGCTCGCCAGAGACTGTCTGGACAAGTCCCAGAAAGGCCTGGTCACCTCCAGGTACTTTGTGGAGCTGCAGGAGAAACTGGAGAAGCTGCTGCACGAGGTGACTGTTTCTCATCTTTAAGAAATGGTTTTCCATCTGATTCTTGGAACAGTTTGTTCACTTTTTTGATTATTATTCAGCCATGCAACTGATCAGCCAGCATTTGGTCCTTCTAAGACGTCATCAGTGGATTTGTGATTGTCGGTAGCCCAGATTGTCCTCTGGGACATTGCATGCTGTACTGTAGCCTTACTGGGAACAATGATTGAAATTGCCAGGCTCATTCAGTGCTGATTCCACGTCATTTGCCCCTAATTGTATTGTCATTTTACATTATTACATTGATCTGTGCAGTGGTCAAGTGTTTGATTATATAATGATTTATTACATAATCTTTCCAGCAAATGCTGTCTTCTGCAAAACAGATTACAGCTTCTGCTGCAGACTCAGACCCCAAATGACTTTCTCTTTTTTTCTCAGAAAGCTGGATAATTTAACATCAAGTACATTTTTTAAAATAATTGTGCCACAGTTAGTACAGTCAATGCAGTGCTTTCTTGTGTTCATTAGTCTGCTAGTAGCATAGTTTGTCCTACAGTACAACAGGGACAGACATTATTTTGTCTATAATTTCCCCTAAAACCACATTTTTGTAATTATTCTTTCATCTTGCCACAATTTTTTTTCCCCAGCTTAGAAAGAGTTTATTTTATGCAAATCGTCCCTACTGTCACATGTTAAAATGTTTGAATTTGTCCCTGTTCCTTGTTCCCAACTTTTGGAAGACTATACCCTTTTAAAAACAAATCTTGTAACAGGTTCGACAGGGTAAGACAGAGACCCTGATACAAAACTGTTACAGCTGACTAACCTGAACTCTGACTGACGTCACTCTTTTACCACCTCTGAAAAACAGTCTCTGAACCTGCTGTTTGACCAAGGCAAGGCAATGTTGGACTAAGATACGGAGACAATGAGCATTAATAAAAGTGTATTTGCAAGTGTTTTCTATTATTTATAAATCTGCCAAGGCAGAAAACAGAAATGAGTATTGATGCAAGATGTTGAAATACCAGCCCTGATCCATTGAATCCCCAACAGATAATGTAAGAAGATGAAATGGATGCTAAAAATAATAAGATCCAGACCAAAGTGCAGACTTCCTCTGTGATGATGAGCTGTGCTGCCTCATGGCTTGTGCAAATTAAGTCACAATAATAATCCGTCATCCTTTTGTCCTTTCATGATCAGGCGTATGAGCGTTCAGAGAGCGAGGAGGTGACCATCATCACCAAACTGGTCAAGAAGATTCTCATCATCATCTCCAGGCCTGCCAGGCTCCTGGAGTGTCTGGTAAGACTCACTGGCAGACACAGACTATAGGTACAGGAGTGACACAATATCAACATGATGCTCACCGGCTGAGAGCCTTGAACATAATATCTGTCCCTTCAAAATCAGATGTCACAGGTGACTTGCATACATTGATGATATGGTATAGTAATGATGTTTTAGCAGAAATAATAACACAGGTGCCTGTTGGAATGAGCCTACAGCTCAGTTTACCTTGCCGGACAGGATAATGTTTTGAGTTGCAGTCCTTTTATAAGCCATTTAATATTGACAGTAGGTGTGTAGCTGATAATTCAATTAGCCCAGATATTCATTCCATTCATCCTATAAATTAAAGAGAAATGAGCTAGATTCACTTTTTCAATCTTTCTTACTAACTCATTACATTACATTGTAATTGTTTCCTGTTTTTCCTGCTGTGTAGTCTTCAGCTTTTTTGTGGGGAATGAGTGTATTTCTCCCTTTTTTGTAGTGTTTTTGTAGTGAGTGCTTTTTTTTGGTTTACAAGAGCCAAGGCTAACTAAATGATATGTAAAATGCAATGAAACCACAACACGTCTTTCCTTTCTTATCTCCAGGAGTTTGATCCAGAGGAGTTTTACCAACGTTTGGAAGTTGCAGAGGGTCAAGCCAAGGTGGGCCAGGGCATCAAGACTGATATTCCCAGATACATCATCAGCCAGCTCGGCCTCACCAGGGATCCCTTGGAAGGTCTACTGAACTTTCTATTTAGGCCTTTTAGAATACTTAATGATACTACTGTATCTTTGGACTGGGTGGACATCATTATTGCCGTAATTAATCAGAACATAATCTCCATCGATATGTTACAATACTTTATTCAAGCATTCAACTAAGTCAAATGCATGCAAATCATATATGATTTTCAATAAATCTATTCTCGCAGTATGATAACATTGTAAAAATTAAATTACTTGGGCAAACAATAATACTTTCCTGTTGCAGGAATTATTCTTCTTCTGTGTAGATTTTATACTGTCTTTGTTCTTGTTTTCCTGTTTTTATTGTATATGTTCTTACTGTGTACACTATCGCCCAACTTATGTTGATTTTCCCTAGTCTTAGTTCCTTCATTGTTTAGTTAAACAGGTTGTGTCTTTGGTCTATTTGATGAGAACATTAAAAATACTCCCTCTACAGAACAGCATGTCAGTATTGCTTTCCATAATGATATTCAACAAAGTAGAGCATAATTGAACTGAATTGGAAAACAGTTGAACTGAGACAATATACTAATCACTTAAAACATTCTAACAGAAAACGCTTACAAATATGCTTTGGATACAGTGACAGTTGTAATTTTGTTAAGCATCATTAGTCAGTTAGTATCATTGCAAACAGTTGAATAAGCATTCATTGTCCTTACTGGTGTTCATTTAAGTTGGATGGAGTTTGATCTGTGTGTCTGCTGCTGTTACAGAGATGGTCCACCTGGAGCAGACGAGTCCGAGTCACAGAGCGGCCAGTAGAGACTCTGATGACACTGGAGAGGCAACACCTATACAGGTATAAGCTTACATTAAACAGTTATGTGTATGTATGTATGTATGTATGTATGTATGTATGTATGTCAATGTGATAGAATAAACAGTGGTGGGTGAAATAATGTTAAAGGCTATGGCTGCTGTACTGAAGAAATATAAAGTAGAGCTAAACAACACTGAGGGGTTTGCTTGGATAGATACAGTTTTAAGTGGTGCATTTGTTAGTACAGGCAGACAAAACATCTTCACGTTATCACGCTGGAGTAATGCAGCAACTAAGTTCCTGTTATTTTCCTTCTCTATTTTGGATGAATGTGATTCAGAGCCAAGCAGCCTGCACCCCTCCTCGTAGGAAACCACTGGAGAGCGACTTTGAGACCATCAAGCTCATTAGCAATGGCGCCTATGGGTGAGTAAGACAGACTTCTTTGTTCGTCTGACTCTTTGTTGACACCACAGAGAGCCCAATAAAAGCGGAAAAGAAACTAAAATGAGGATGTGCTCTTGTAGTATTTTTGTGTTTACACTTTGTCTGGGCAATTTCATTTCAAGTCTGAACTGATGTTTACTAGTAAGTGATGCGTATGTTTTCTCATCTTTTCCCCCCCTTCTTTTCCTTGTAAAATCTCTCAATTTATCTCCCTCCGTACCTGTCATTCCCTTATAAACCCTCCTATCCCTGTTTGTCCTGTAATTTTCCTTCTTTCTCTTCTTTTGCCCACTATCCTCCCTTCTCCTGCCATGCAGGGCTGTATTTCTAGTGCGCCACAAGGAGACTCGTCAACGTTTTGCTATGAAGAAGATCAACCGGCAGAACCTGATTCTTAGGAACCAAATCCAGCAGGTGTTTGTGGAGCGAGACATCCTCACCTTTGCTGAAAACCCATTTGTGGTTTCTATGTTCTGCTCTTTTGAGACACGGAGGCACCTCTGCATGGTCATGGAGTATGTGGAAGGTAAGGTTGGTTAGAATTGTCCATGCATACATATTAATCTTGATCTTTTTATTATATGTTGTTTAATCTCATTTTCTTTGTAGCCTTTTTATGCCCACTCACTGTGAACACAAAAGACACATTCAGAAAGCCTAAACAAAGCATCCAACTGTCTTTGTACTTTAAGGTGGAGATTGTGCCAACCTGTTGAAGAACATTGGTCCTCTGCCTGTGGACATGACCCGGATGTATTTTGCAGAGACTGTCCTGGCTTTAGAGTACCTTCACAACTACGGCATCGTACACAGAGACCTCAAACCTGACAAGTGGGTCCTCATTTCACCTCTTTCATTTTTTATAACTCTGCTTTCAGACAGCACCTAATTACTTTAAAGCTTTCATCATTTTTAGACTTGCCATCATCTTTTAAAGACTGGCAATCTTTTTGAAGTTGTTATAGAATTTTCTGAAATGTTCAGCCTTTGATATTTCTTTGCTAAGAGTGTGTTTCGGGGTTAGCGATTGATGTAACATGAAACATTTCTGTTTCCTCCTTCTGTAGTTTGTTAATCACCTCCATGGGACACATTAAGCTGACAGACTTTGGGCTGTCAAAGATTGGTCTAATGAACATGACCACCAACTTGTATGAAGGACACATTGAAAAGGATACCAGAGAGTTCATCGACAAACAGGTTTGTCTCTTCTCATCTCGTCGTCTCTTCATCTTGTCCGTTGTGTTTATGACCTTAACTAACATCAATCTTTGCTCTTCTCGTCTGTTTTCCCTCTCTACAGGTGTGTGGTACTCCCGAGTACATTGCTCCAGAGGTGATTCTGAGGCAGGGCTATGGGAAGCCAGTAGACTGGTGGGCTATGGGCATCATCCTTTATGAGTTCTTAGTGGGCTGTGTGCCTTTCTTTGGAGACACACCAGAACAGCTCTTTGGTCAGGTGGTCAACGGTAAGAGATCCGTTAGTTCAGTGTATTGTTGTTGAGTCATCACATGCAACTTTTCTACACATAAATACAGGTTTTGTTTATTTTAGTCTTTGGTTATTGGTCATCACCTCAAGTTTGTGCAATGTGCTTCTTTGTCCAGATGATATCATCTGGCCAGACGGTGAGGATGCTCTGCCAGCTGATGCCCAGGACCTTATCACCAGGCTACTGAGACAGAGCCCTCTGGAGCGTCTGGGAACAGGTCAGTGGCAGTGTGACTGGTGATGAATGATTGGACAAGGCCCTCTGGAGTATAGCCTGCTAGGTCCCAGGTTGCACAGCACTGTGACCTTCTGCTGGCCAACAGAGTTTCCTGTCACCTTTATTCATTCAGTTTTTGGGGCCAGCCAGGACATGGGGGGGGGGTTCACTACAAGTCCAGTGTGGAGAAATGTAAAGGTGTATACATCAAAGCTGTGGTCATGAGGGTTTATAAGGCAACATTTGGAGTAAGGCGGAGCTGTTGTAAACAAGGCTTGATTGGTAAAATTGTTGTTTATAGACAGACAAAGATAAAGAGGCTGTGATGACTGGTGAAAGCGCCAGATAAAATTGACTTGAGTATGTCAAAGCTCATGAGAGGAAAGCCAGCTTGTCATTTTACAAGATGTTCTCACAACAAATGGAGACATTAGGGTGTCAAGGGAGACACTGTTCACAAATTGCCTGAGTTGTAGCTGTAAAGCTGGCCCAAGATGGGCAGCTATGCAAGCCCAAACCTGTTTGTCTGATTTATTATTATTTTTCTCCAGGTGGAACCACTGAGGTGAAGATGCACATGTTCTTCTTGGGTCTGGACTGGAACGGCCTCCTGAGGCAGAAAGCTGAATTCATACCTCAACTAGAGACTGAGGAGGACACCAGTTACTTTGACAGTATGTGGCAGACCAGCTAGATTTATGGACAGATACACACAGTGCATTTCATGATCTAGCATGGACTCGCCTAAATATAATACAAATATGGATTTCTGTCTGCACGCACACAGACAAACCTAGACACACATTTGTTAGTCTGCTATACAATAGGCTGTCAGATGTTTTTTGGTGGGAGAAACCTGATTTTACAGTAATGCCTGGTGATAGTTTCAATTAGGATAAAAACACTCATAAGTTTTTTTATTATTTACTGCATTGTCATTGTGTTTCCTAAAGCCCGATCAGAGCGCTACTGTCACCTGGGCTCAGATGACGATGATGAAACCAATGATGATGAATCATCTCTGGAACTCCGACAGTTCTCCTCTGTGGCCCACCGCTTCAGCAAGGTTATTGCTCTGCTTATTGGTCTTCACCTATAGTATATTTCACGCTATTAAAAGATATGTCGTTTAATAACTCTTAGATAGAATAAAACAACTCTCTGAGAAAACAATCCTCCAAATATCTTGATTTAAACATCTATGTAACCCATTTTCTTCTTAAACTCTAGGTGTACAGCAGCACAGAGCACCTGTCCACCTCCACGCCGTCCAACCAGAGCCTGTCGTCATCCGAACGAAGCCACAGTGAGGAGAAGGAGGAACGATGGGAGGGCAGGGGAGTCCTCTCCCCTGGCGATGGACACAAACACTTGGCTAGTGGAGACAGGAGGACAGATGGACACAGGGGGAGGTGAGAGCATGAAACATGAGAAAATGATGTCCTTATTATAAGAGGAACAAAATGACAGCCAGCCCTCGTTCTCGCCTTGTTAGCCATAAATGTTGAGATAGAAGTGTAATATTCTCTCTGATTAAATATGAAGCACTTTATATTCAAAATGAGCAATTTTTATGAGATATTGAAAATAGTCTTTTCGGAATAATACTATATATAACAAGTCATTCTAAATGGTTAACACTGTAACTTCACCCAGGTTTGATCCTTTCTGTATGGAATTTGTATGTGTGTTGATATGGGTTTTCTCAGTATTCTCTGACTTGAGGCTTTCACATTGCTCTTAGGTGTGAATGGCAGTGTCAGGTTTCCTGCTTTCCATTCAGTGCATACTGGGAAAGGCTCCAGGTCCGCCTATGACCCTGAATAGAGTTAACTGTTAAGACAAAGACTGACACGACCTGTACTGACAAAATTGTGATGTTTTAGCAGATGAAATCAGCATTTTTAAAAAAGTGATTACAAGTGTTTCCCCTCAAAGTGAATGTAACCAAATAACTACTGATAATAATGATAATAATAATAATAAGGATAATAATAATTATAAGACTGATAACAAAACTGGGTAGATCTGGATTTTTATTTTTTTTACATAAATATTTTCATTGCCCAAATTCTAAAAGAGATTCTTATCCCAGGTTTTACTGAAGTCCTGCATGTTTACTCTGTTTACCCTCACAGTCTGCGTCCTCGTGCTTCGTCCAGCTCCTCCCAGTCAGAGCGCAGCGCCAGCCCACTGGTGATGAACAGCACCCAGAGCCTCGACGTCATGCCTCGCTTCGCCATCTCTGCCGAGGAGGAAGGTAAGACTGACGGACTCAGACCTCTGTACATTCTCTTGTCCTGTTATTTTGCGACTGTGAAACAACAGTGCTGACACTCTGTACCTCCTCATTCTAGATGGGATGGTTTCCAACCTGCGGCGCATTCGGCTCCGGAGCAACAGCACAGGCACCAGGCCGTCCTTCCGAAGAGGGGCGTCCCGACGCATCGCCCACCAGCTGGAGACGCCAGAGAAACCCAGATCCCTACCTGGCAAAGTCCCCAAGTCTGCCTCCGTCTCTGGCCTGTCCCTTATCATCACCCCAGGTAAACAAGATGATGATAATGTCTATGAAATGTAAACAAAATGTAACTATCTTTGTCACTTACCCTAGTTCACATTGAAGCTGGTATCGATTCAGTTGCTTACTCAAATTCCAGCCATAAACATGTTTTTTAATCTAGTCTTTTACAGGCACGACTGTTATCTGTCTATATTTGCTAAGACTGTTTATGTGTTTACAGTGCCCTCTACAGCCTGATGCTGTGTAATTTACACAATAAACACACAAATAAGATAAAAATAATGTCACTTGACTTATTAAGATGGATTCCCATTTCAGTTATTTAACTACGAATCGCCCTAGTAGAATCACCTTAAATTTTAGCATTATTATTATTATGGTAGTTTGGTAGAAGTAGTTTTATCAAATACTGAATGATGTAAAATGTAAAGAAAATATCAGAAGTACAGACACTCATCTGATTACCTTTCTAATCTTCTTCTCCTCCTGATCCAGATGACTCAGCAGGTCCTCCTACGAGCCCCAAATCGTCCTTGTCCCTGTCGTCCAACCCCTCGTCCAGAGACTCGTCCCCCAGCCGGGACCTCTCTGTCAGCATCAGCTGCCTCAGGCCTCCTGTGGTCATCCACAGCTCTGGGAAGAGGTTTGGCTTTGCGCTGCGAGCTATCAGAGTCTACATGGGAGACAGTGACGTCTACACTGTTCACCACATGGTCTGGGTATGTGTCCTCATCTCAGGTGTAGCTGGTGGTGTTAATCATGTATGAAAAATTCAGTATATTTCAACAAATTTAGAGTGTAATTATGAAACATGCACATGGAGACAGAGAGACTCAATGATTGTGCCAAATCAACTCTGTATTTTTTTTAGTTTTTATGTATGCATTTTGGCTTGCCTAATGCTGTGCATAAATGTGTTACTGTCATTTTTTTCACTCAGTAAGTAAACCGAAAACATTAGTTGTAATAGTTGCATAGATGTAACATCATCAGTCATGGTAACAGCTAATTAGATGGTTGCTTGACCAGTAATGTTGATCAGAGGTTGTGTATTTGTGTCCACAGTGTGTTGAGGAAGGCAGTCCAGCACACGAGGCAGGATTGAGGGCTGGTGACCTCATCACTCACGTCAATGGGGAGTCTGTCCAGGGACTCGTCCACACTGAGGTGGTGGAGCTCCTGCTCAAGGTACGTGGACAACTTGAATTTTTAATATTGTTTTTCTGCACACATATTGTATATTTTGAGGATCGCAATGATGATTACGATGTGTTTTAAATATGGAAAAGTCTAAATGTACTGCTGAGTTAACTGCATACTTTCTGTAATTGATAACATATCATTTTGTGCCTCTTCTCCAAAGTGAGAGACTGAATGCCCTGTAGATAGGTGTTTTATGTTGATGATCTGTTTTCAACAGAGTGGCAACAGGGTGACCCTGCAGACTACTGCACTAGAAAACACTTCTATCAAGGTGGGTCCTGCCAGAAAGGTGAGCTACAAGGCCAAGATGGCCCGGCGCAGCAAGAAGAGCAAGAGGAAGGACGGACAGGACAGGTACATGAGGAAAGAATAAAGTCATACACACAGCATTACTGTTTGACATTTGGAACTCCTGTGTGAAGCTTAGTATTAGATACATTGGACTGAAATCACACCTATTTGTAACTTTGCCTTAAACACACCTGACACCTCTTTCCTCTTGCACAGCCGACGACGTAGCATCTTGAAGAAGCTGTCTAAGCATACGCCTCCTCCGCCCATGCAGAGCAGTCGTAGCTTCTCTTCAGGTTTCCACCAGTCATCTAGCGACAGCCTCTCTGGCTCCCCCACGCAGAGTCTCTCTCCTGGGCCTTCTACGCCTTGTCGCTCCCCTGCTCCTGACCACTCTGGAGGTGAGTGAGGATATCATGTAGCACTTGCATCCCAAAAAGGGAGCTGTCGATCTCTTTGTGTTGTTTTTATGTTATGCCTTGTGGAAAAATATCTACTAATGCTTAACTTGTTTTCTCTTTCTGTCAGATTCAAGTTCTTCTCCTTGCTCCAGCTCCCCTAACTCACCTGTACCACAGGCCCGTCCCAGTTCCCTACATGTTTTGGGTCGCTACAACAAAGCTGGCCGCTGCAAGTCCACCACCAGTATCCCTCCTTCTCCGTTGGCCTGCATCCCACCTCCTCAGCCCATCTCTCCCCAGTGCTCTCCATCCTGCCTCCCCAGTCACCCCAAGTCCCTACAGGGTTTCCATGGCAAGACATTGTCCCCTCCTACTATCGCCCGCCATTCTGTGCGTCCCCGCAGTGCAGAGCCACCGCGCTCACCACTCCTCAAGAGGGTCCAGTCAGCAGAGAAGCTGACAGGAGACAAGATGACGGGGGGATACCATGGAGATAGGAAGGCCTACAGCACCCGCCGCCACACCATGGAGGTGCCCCTGTCTGAGGGGGAGGGGCTGGAGGACACGGAGGGGGGCGCCGCCACCGGGTTCGTCTGTGTCGGTGAGCACGGCCGTCAGGGGCTATACATAGCAGGGCAGAGAGGCCACCAGGACGTGGCCAGTGGAGGCAGCGAGCACCACCGCACTACCGCCTCGCCACAACACCGTGGCGGCAACCACCACTCCAAAGAGGTGGTGGTGATGAGGAAGCTGGCTCTGTCGGAGCGAAGGGACTCCTTCAAGAAACAGGAGGCCGTGCAGGAAGTGAGTTTCGATGATTTGGAGGAGAGAGAGGCGACGCCGAGCCCAATGCTTCCTGGCACACAGCCGAAGGCGTTCAAGGCGTCCTGGATCAACTCGGCCCAGTCAGAATCAAGTGTGAAGCTGGAAGGAAGAGGATCACAGGGTACAACAACACAGCAGAAAACCAAGTCAAAAGACAAAGAAGGGTTTTAGCTTTGTCACTTCGCCAGGGATAATAGGCCAACAACGAGTCTCACCCAGGAGGAGACTGCAAAGTGAACACCTGCTACTGTACTTACATTTGAAGGCCTTGCATGTGTGTCCAGAAAACTGTGACCGAGTCCTAAATCATCACAAACAACTGCTTGAAGACGGAAGAGCAAATCAGCAAATTAACATTGATGTTTCTCAGTAATATATGCATCCTGCAACACTGTTAACAGAATAATGACAAAAACAATGTTTACTTCCTAGTTGCTTGTTTTCTCTCTTGGTTCTCAAATCACTGTGGCACCTGTAACTGATGTATTTTGTAAATATTTTTTGATTTTAAATGAAGAAACTTATTTATGACTTTATTTGGTTGCTGAAAATGCTTTGGATGCTTCAGCTGTTCTTAGTTCAAGATTTGCACAAAAGAAATGCCACGCAACTTCTTCTCGGTGTGGCTTTACAGTAGGTGCAGAAAAGGGCAGGTTACATCAGTCTATCGTACCATTTTTTAATACCACGATGCCTGTCTAGAACTGGGTGTTGTTTCGTGTTCAGATTGGGTCTTTGAAACAAACTTACAGTGTTTTGTCCTGCAACATATATAATGTATTATAGAATTTCAGAAGATATTCTGTGCTGCCTCTCATAAGAAATCTATCATGAAGATTGTGGTGGTGACCGTTTGGACTGATCGATCGTGAACGCAGGCCTTGTAGAAACATTTTAGAAGGACAAAAATATCAACATCTCAATACTTGGAAGCCTAGCTGTGGTGCCAAAACATGGTTTAGCCATAGAAACCATTTAAAAAGAGGTACTGTAGTTGTGCTTGAGAAGCTTCATGCATGCATGGGCTCTACTTCCACTTGCTGTCTGTCCTGTAAAAAAAAAAAAAAAAGTGCGTGAGTGCTGACACTCCTATAGCAGTGGTTTAAATCATAACCTGATCAACATACAGGTGTGTAGATAAAGCTGTTGTCTCTGTCCTCTAATACCTTGTTGAATCAAGCCTCCATCCAGCTCCTTACAAACCTAGTCTAGCTGAAGTGTTTGCACAAGTTGTAGTAGCCGTATAACAGTTAGAGCACATTTATATTTCAGGACGATCTCATTCAGAAATTGTACAGTGGATGCAACAAACAAAACTGGCTCCCTTGGCTGTTTTTTTTTTTTTTTTCCTTTTTTTAAAAAAAAATTTTTATGTGTGTTTTGAATGAATGTTTACATTTTAGTGCAAATATGTGTCATGGATTTTGTTAAATTATTGTGAAAAAAGTGAATGACAGGGAATTCAAACAGAGGCCCTGAGAAGGAATGGGTAGAGGGGATTTCCTTTTGTATATTTTGATATGGAAACAGTCGTTGCAGTACTAATAACCATTGCTGTTGATGTATATTGTATAAGCAATGGTGGACCTTATAACAGCTGTCAGTGGTGTTTTTTGAAAGTGACCTTGTAAGGGTAGATGGACTTGGATACATTGTGTAATGTCACTTATGTGACAAGGTCTTGATCTCATGTTGCGATCAAGCTCAATGGATTGTGCATGCTTCACATCCCAGTATAATATTCCCACAGTCTTACAACATATTTTTTAAGATCTTGGAAGTTCTTAATCTCATCGAATGGGCCTTGAGTTCTTAAATGTGATGTTCAGTCAGTGATTTGAGCTTTAAAATGAGAGTTTTGTTAGGAGATTTGAACATATGGGATTTGGTTTTCAGCTATGTATTCTTTATTTTCTATTTCTGTTCCCAATTTGATGGTGTTTTTTGTTGTTGTTGTTGTTTTCATTTAGGAACTGTTTGGATCAGCAACCAAAATATTTCCAGTCTTACTTCAAATTAATTTGTTACACAGAAGAAAATGTTGTCCTGTGTTGTTAGTTTCATGAAGGCACACATTTGTGTTTTGCAGAGTTGAGAGAGCTGCTAATGTGGGAATTTATCATGGAAGTTTAGCACATACTAAGCCTTGAACAGTGGTTATAGATGGTGGGGGTTCAAATTAGAAGTTAGAAGTTTGTTCATTGTACTTGGGGGATTTGTCACTGAATTTCTGATGCAATATACATCTTGGTATGTTCATAGGATTTGATCTTTTTAGTTTGTACCAAACCGTCATCATATTTCTTGACTTTAAGTTGTATCGTCATGTTATACTTTTTAAAATCAAGAGCTCATTTTGTGGAGATCTCAGCAACAGTCCACACCAGCAGTTTCTGCATCAAAATTAAGCATCACAACTTTCGTGTGTGTGTGTGTGTGTGTGTGTGTGTGTGTGTGTGTGTGTGTGTGTGTGTGTGTGTGTGTGTGTGTGTGTGTGTGTGTGTGTGTGTGTGTGTGTGTGTGTGTGTGTGTGTGTGTGTGTGTGAGATAAACTCCATGTCCTCACATGAGTGCTCAGCTGTCATTCTCCATATTTTTCACGCTTGTTTTAGTGTGTTTTTTAGTGTTGTTGCTCCTCATCTGACCCCTCGTCCCCAAATGACAAACTGGCCTTTGTGAAATTCCTACCATGTGGGTATCTGATGCAGACCGGTGTGACATTGTATGTTTTTTTTATTGTCTTAACAGTGCTTGAAATAAATGAATTGCAAAGGGACTACAAAGTCCAGGACTACAAAGTGGTTGTACTTGTCATTTCAGAATCAGAAATACTTTGATCCCTGAGGGAAACTCTTTCGTTACAGCTGCTCACTATCACGTCAGTGCACACAGGAATAGAAGTACTAAGCAAATCAAAATATAATACACTATAATACAGGTAAGATAAATTAAGTACAAAGTGGATATAAGTATAAAAGCTAAAATAAGTGTAAGTACCAAAGTGGATTTAGAGGTTGATAAGTATGTAAAAATATAAGTAATAAGTAATAGTGCAATAATAAGAGTACTGTCAAGTTAAGTGTAGTGCATCTGTAAAGAGCTTGAGTGTCCTTAGCCCAGTCCAGTTTATTGTCCATGTGTACTCCCAGGTACTTGTAATCCTCTACAATGTCCACACTGACCCCCTGGATGGAAACCGGGGTCACTGGTGCCTTGGCCCTTCGTAGGTCTACCACCAGCTCCTTAGACTTTGTAGCATTGAGCTGCAGATGGTTCTGCTGACACCATGAGAAAAAGTTCCCCACCACAGCCCTGTACTCAGTCATCACCACCGCTGATACATCCCACCACAGCAGAGTCATCAGAAAACTTCTGAAGGTGGCAGGACTCTGTGTGGTAGCTGAAGTCTGTGGTGTAGATGGTGAAGAGGAAGGGAGAGAGGACAGTCCCCTGAGGGGCCCCAGTGTTGCTGACCACGCTGTCCGACACACAGTGCTGCAGACGCACATGCTGTGGTCTGCCAGTTAGGTAGTCAATCCAGGACACGATGGGGGCATTCACCTGCATCGCTGCCAGCATCTCACCCAGCAGGGCAGGCCGGATGGTGTTGAAAGCACTGGAGAAGTAAAAAAACATGATCCTCATCCTCCCTTCATTATGTGGGAGGTCAGTGCCACATTTGTCCCCCATTTGTCAACAACATTTGCAAGTTTGTGGGACCATAAACAATCATAATTGTTCTTCTGTGTAGTGGTGGTCAAGTATGGCACTCTACACTGATCAACACATATAAATACTACAATAATGATGATGTGTAGAAATAATACACTAGGTGTGATCAATATGAGTACACATAAAATCCAGGTTTTGTCCTTCACAGTCCCTTATACTCTTTTCCCATATTAAATCTAAACCAATCAAAAAGCTAGAAATGTTTGAGGAAGTAGATGAGCTGGAGAAATGTTTAAGCTTTGAGACACACAAGATGTTGATGTTTAAAAAAAAAGGGAGTGGAGCTCAATATGAGAAGATGTTCCTATGTAACCCAACATGGGATCAGACACGGATTTATCATGTGGTTAAGCACTTTTCCTTTTTCATAAGACCAGGACTCTTTGCAATAAAAGAGAGCTTAAAGTATACGGTTGGGAAAAAAGCAGCCTTACAGCTTAAAATTGTCAGGTTCAAATTTCCATCATGGGCCGAGGCCATTCGGTGATCCCTCACTAATCGCTCGGACATTTCCGCTCGGCTTCGTCACTTTCCGCGCTCTTCATATTAGTTCCCACGCACTCTCCTTCCCTGCGCCGTGCTGAGCTGGAAAATGGCTGTGTGAGGGAGCAGGGAGTCATGAACGGGAAAAGAAAGAAAGAGCGAGAGAAAGAAGGCGAAGCAATAAGTGAACATAGGGTCTGCTAGAAGTTTAATGCACACCGAGAGGCTATCGTCCGCAGATAAGGCACTACACGGACTCTGTCTGCCACTTTGAAGTGTTAAAGCGCCGCAGACAAAAGTGAGAAGAGTCAAGAAATATCCGCGGGTGAGTTTTTCCAAGTTATTGCACATTTCCAGTACAGCAAGGCAGCAGCCACTGTACTGGAAAATGGTGGAAGCGCTGCAAGTGTGGTCAGCGCACGAAACTTCATGCTGTTGACTTGTGCCCTAGTTTTAAAGTTTCAACACGAGAGTTGTTTCGTGTTTATTTTTATTTTCTGCGCGGTACACTTTGCGCTAAAATGCAATATTTATTCTTGCAGCATGTTGCTCTGCGCTCGCGCTTGCCGACAGTTGACGTGTGTCAAACGCTGAGCCCGTTAACTTACAGTAACTTACATTTATTTTTTATTTAAAGTTGCTTTAGAGTTGAATTATTTTGTTGTTTTTGAATTCGTTGTTTATTCTTGATATGCCTTGATAATATGGCAAAGAGGATTTTTAAGCTAGCTAATAGCTCTTAAAGTTGTCAATTTATGCAGAATTTAAACCTCCGACTTTAGAGTTGTTGTTTTTTAACTAAATGCTAAAATTCCAATGTTTTAAATGTTACTAAGATTGAAAAGTTATACTGCAAGACTTAAACACAACTAATAAGCCAAACTTTGCAGTGTACTCCGTGTGTATAACACTGGTAGTATATGTTACACTATAACAGTGCCTTTACATTGACTGCAGACTATAGGAGGCCGTGCAGTGTGGAGGCCTAACATAGCTGAAGGCCTGACATGATATGTGTGTTACATCCCTGGTTTGAGGATTTGGCATGCATCAAGGAGTTAATGGAAATTGTGCCACTTGCATAATAAGACAAGCCACTCAACTGTGTGGAGACCCCCCCCCCTTCTCTTGTAATTACTGAATCCAGCATTATGCAACCAAATGTCAATCCTCCATTAACGTTACACTGCTTTATCAGTGTGAAGCATGACTTGTGGCAAAGCCTTCATTCTTCTTCTAAATGTCTTAAAATGCTCTGCATGACTGGCAGGGCTTGTTCCGTTAAAACTTCCAAAAGAAGCCGAGCTTCTCAAAATGCCAAGTGTCACTTCTCACAGGGGCTGAATAAAACATAAGCTAACTTCAAGTTCCACCAGACGCAGTACAGCTGTGGTTATTTTTGTTATATGTGCTTCAGCTGGGGGACCCAGTTAAACTGAAATGGTGTTATTTGATGAAAATAGCAACAGATTACGGCTTCAAGGACAGTTCAGACGTAGCTCCACTGGAGATGTTGCAGACTCTGAGCTGGGATTCGTACCCAAGAAAAACGAAACATCTGATAGTTAACAAAAGAACGATATTTTTTTTCTGAATTCTTCAGGGAGATAGATGAGCCTATTTGGACTCCACCTTCATTGGCACAACACACTGGGTACAAATCTAGTTGGTCACTTGTGATGCACTTTTTGGAAACCTTTGTCCCGGATATGACCAATTGCTGACAGGAGTTGGGAACATGTCACTGACTTATTGACTGTTTTTTCCTTGACTTATTCCTCCGATCCAGGAATAATATTCAGATCGTAAAACATTTTCATAGCATCAGAAGTGATAGACTGAAAGCCAGACAAATGCACCCATTAAATGACAAGTTAAATTAATTTTTATGTAGGTGTCACTTAATTTGAATTAACCAAGTAAACCAGATCCTTATTAATCGCTCTTTGTCACAATGGGATTAGTATTTGATTAGCTTTGTCTTTGCTGTGTGTTACAATGGAGGCCACTGTACTGTATGTCACCTGTATATATTCATGTTTAGGTAAAATAGAGTTAGTTATGCAGCTTTATACATTTATATGCGACTTGTGAGGGGTAAATGGGTATTTGTTTTAATAACCAAGATAATGCAGTTATCTGGGTGAAAGAAACAAGTATGAGGCTTACTAACCACTTAGCCTACTACATGCTAACTATGCAGCAAAAAGGCTTGTGGTATTTTCAGCTGGTGCAAACTTTGCAGGTTTATCAGATTTTTTTCTTTGTTGCAGTGAAATGATAGCTGATAAATACAGTGAGCGCTCTTTAACCGTAGAGCTTTGTGGTATATTTGACTTTTCAGAACAGTGCCGTCTCAGTGCTACATAATCTTCGTAGCAGATGTTTCTTTTTAGCGATGTCAGCTTTTCAGCTTCATTAAGGACAGATAGAATTCAGGTGAACATAACTGAAATCATAAAATGCCTAAGCCCCCATTTTAGGCTGAAAAATAAGTCCTCACAAGCTCCTGTGTTGTTGGCCTGTCCTCCCTGCCTGTGGCGCAGTAGATTTTTCAGTTCCATGTGGACAGATGGCCCGAGGCCAGGCTGCATGCGTGGTGGCTCTGTAGTCAGCTCCTCACCAGCAGGGCTGTAAAGGGCCAATGCATACACAAAACTTAAAGCAATAACTGTGTTCACGTAAATGTCAGAATTTTGTACAATGCATTTATTTGTCTCTGTGAAAGTAATTTCAGGACAACAGAAAACTGCAGCCTTTCTTCCTTTGCATTAAGTCCATAAACTATATCTTTGAGACAGCAATGTGTAACCTTGCATTTTGTAAATTTTATCCCTTTATAAAAAGTGTACAAGCTGAGACTACATTCTTAAACCGATTAACCCATCAGCTTTTTTTTGAAAAATAATCACATACAACTGTGGGGTGAACTGCTGCTGATATTTGGATTGGATTTGCCAAGGCATGTTTCCCGTCACACTTTCGAAGATATGGTAAAAAATATGGGTTCACCTAATTTTACAGTGACCTACATAGATGTGACTATTGATGAAACTCCAAAAAAAGTCACAATTGATGATGCGGTAGGTTGAAAAGTAAAAGAAGATGTACAACACCGTTAGATCTACAGAGAAACTTGTTCATCTGCATTGGTAGCTGATAGCTGGGTGATAGATTTTTTTATTAGGGGGTGGGGGCTTTTTGCCATTATTTTGATAGTGCAGCTGAAGATAGCCAGGAAAGGTGGAGAAGAGAGAGAGGGGATGACATGCAGCAATTGATTTGAACCCCGGCCATGCAGTAAGGACTCAGCCTTGGAACATGGGGCGCACGCTCCACCAGGTGAGCTACCAGGGCGCCCTGCTGGGTGATGCATTGACAGGATAAATTAATAACATACATATATTCAGTTATGTTTTATGTACTGTAGGTACTTTCATATATAATATATAGAGCTAGACCGATAAATTGATATTAGCTTTTTGCAGATACATTGTTAGCAGTGTATATGTCCCCCGATAAATAATAAGAAATGTCAGAACAGAAATGCCAAACTAGGTTTAAGGTAATCCAGAAACACTGTCAAGTTCATTTTTAAACTGTAAAAAGTTATAATAAAAATGAAAAAAAATCTAATGGATCCTTATCAAGATTGTTTGTTTATGTCATGTGTTTATGGTAAAAATAATATAATATATCCCTATCTGTATCTGCTTCAAAAATCCAGTATCGGTCGGGCTCAAATATTAATAAATAATAATGTGTTGTAGAGTTGGTCAATATGGCATACCGTCAGACAATAAACTTACCATCAGAAATGTTCCCATACCCTTTACACTGAGGTAGTTAGTTTGGGTTTTTTTAAGTGGGATTGTATGAGGTACTTATCCATAGTCAGGGTATTACCTACAGTAGATGGGGGTCGGCGCGCAGCCAGTTTGGAGAAGCAGACAGCTGCTCCGCCACAGACGCTCAGCTCTGTATTGTTGTGAATGGGGATCAACAGTAATACGTATTTTAACCGCCAAAAAAAGTTCAACCTAAAAAAATCAATATCAGTCTAAGTGTACACCATAAAAGTAAAAACTCTGTCTGCTTTTCTGT